>NC_041380.1:275734455-275783313 GCF_002162155.2 Triticum dicoccoides | reverse complement strand
GAAGATCGGGCCACCATAGGGCTTGCCCTATATCAAGGAGCCACCGTCCCCACCGAGATACCGCATCAAGTGGGAGTCAGCGTCCCAACTCTGGCGGGTCAAGGAGGAACCCGCATCCCCCCGCGCAATCGCGGCGGCATCCAGATTGGACGCCGCGTCAAGGACGAGCCGAGCTCACCACCGTGTAACTGCGCCATCCGGATTGGATGCCGCATCAACGACGACCCAACCTTGCCCCCACACAGCCGGTACGCCCATATTGGCGGGCCTGCCTCACCGACCCTCCGCAACCGTCGCCTGGTCAAGGAGGAGCTGCCGCCCGCAATCACGAAGGCGCAGGCGCTACATCCTCCACTACCTCGGAGGCAGCGGTCCCTTGGGCTTGAGGGCTGTCATCTTCGAGGGGGAATGCATGCCGCAGTACTAGGCGCGGTATGACCGGTGCAACGCCACCTGCCGCTCGGCTTTCACCAAGATCGACGTGGTACCAAAATGGGTTCGCAACAACACGGACCTCGCCACCGTGTGGGCCATCGACCGCTCCATCACCACCGCGGAGACGTCTGCCAGGCGTTGCCTCTGCCTTGATGGCAAGCTCGCCAAGATCGGCGAGGATTGGTCACTAAGCAACTACTCCGCCAACGCCGACAGGGGCAAGGCCGCCGCCAAGGCTACGACGTCACCGTTGGAATTTGCTGCGGTGGCCCTCCGCACCGCGCAACAGGAAACAGAGCGGCTCCTCCGCAAGTGGCAGGCAGCCACCGGACAAGGCTGTCACGGCCCTCCGACACCCTTCCGCCGTTGGAGGGACTACGGCGACAATGATGACACGGACGGCGACGGCGACAACGGTACGGCAGGATAGGGCGGCCACGCGTACGAGTTGGTCGCTCGGTATAGGGTTTAGTTTTTTTTCTAGTTTTTAGTTAAACAGTCGAAATATCGATTTTTATTTAAATTATGTCCGGGCATTTATGAAATCCGCTAAGTTTGATGGGTTTCGTCCATTTTAGTTGAAAGGCGGTTCCAAATGTATGCCGGTAGCGTTGGATGACCGGCTCCCGCATCTGTATCCGCGGACTGGTCCCTCCTTGTCCGCGGACGGATGCGGGAGCAAATTTGTGAGTCAGCGTTGAAGATGCCCTAATATGGCAAATTATTTTGACCTTCATAAATATTTATTTCCTGTAAACCAAAATAGATAGAAAACAAAAACTGACACTGGACATTAAATTAATAGATTGATCTAGAAGAATAGTATAAAATGATACAAAAAGTATAAAAAATAACAATAGAATAGAATGAAACAATAAAAAAATATAGATATGTTTGAGTCGTATTAGGGTTGTAATCTCTCACTTTGTAACCTACGCCAGGAGCAAAAACACCACTTGGAAGTAGGATGTTATCTCCACCGACAAGGGCCTGAACCTGCATAATTGCTTGTGCGTACTCTCATCTCCATATTCGTTAGATACCATTACCCTACTTTCATACCCCGTAATATTGTCAGGATTATATCCACGACAATACCATTAAAAAGTTTAGAAGACAAGCTATCCTATTGGGTATAATAGCCGGACGTTGATCTAATTGATATGCAAACTCATGAGCAAAATATTATAGCACTAGTAAAATTGCACAGTAAGCTACATCTCTTGTGCTGTTGTCTTCCTATTAGAGCATCTACAATCACAAACATCAAAATTTGGCCCCAAACATTCACGGACATGCCCGGACATGTCCGCGGACATTGACCGAGCATCACATAAAAAAATTTAATTCCACGACCACAAACATCATTTCAAATCACCAAATTCATATTATTACATGCAACTTGAAACCTTATCTAAGTGGAGCCCATCCAGCTCTGCTATGCCAATCTCCGACGACTGTCTGCATCCCTCGAAGTGTTGCTTCGGTTGCCGGCAAGATATAGTAGGACATGGGACACGAACCGGCTCACGGGACTCAAGGGGTTGCCGTCTCCCTTGCTCTACTCTTTTTCCTCATATCCCATCGCTTGCACGTCGCCTGAGGACGTGGGATCGATGATGGATCCGTCCTGGGAGGAGCCGACAACGTCCACCACGACCCAGTTGAGGCGCTCAGGGTGACCGTACACATATCAGCCGCCAGAGAATGCGACTCTAGCTCACCAACGGCCGCTGCCGCGAGGGCTACCGCCGCCTCCCGTGCCCGCTGCCTCGCTCGACAGACACGTCGCGTCAATATTTGGGTCGGATGACGCCCATGCATTCACCCCCGCCTGGGCCCGCCAATGAAGCGGTTGCGCATCCGCTGGCACATCGCCAGATGGACCGCATCGCCTCCGTGAGGCAGCGGCGACACACCTCGCGCCCGATCCATGCCCCATTTGGGCAGACGCAATGGATTTCCGACGGAAGGAGTCTTAGCGCTGTCGTCAGGCGGCCTCCTCCCAGGAGCGGCGGAGTGCAAGGTAGACGGTCATCTTCTCCTTAGGGTCGCGTGAGATGAGCTCCGGGTCAACGGATCTGGAGGTGTAGGACTCGGATCGACAACCCGCCATGCCAGAGAAGGTAGGAGATCGCGGGATGGGAGCTTGTGGGCGGAGGGAGTGGACTGGTTGGGAGCGGAGTGGAGTAGAATGCGGCTAGGGTTTCGACCGGAGTGCGGATAGAGTCCATTTTATGTGGGGTTGGGTGGACCAGCGTGGCCCTGATCCAACATGGCGGGCTTGTCCACGCGCCTCCGGACGTCCCCATATCTGCTCTACATTTGGGCTAGATATGGAGAATGCCGGTCAGTCCGGGCGTTTGGACCGGTTATGAGGAGGCCGGCTGGCTGGCTTTTTTTCATCTGGTCACTGACCGGGTAGCCCGTCTAGGCGTTTGAGGCAGGTATAGGGGGTTCAGTTGTAGATGCTCTTAATGCCCAGATTTTCTATCTTTTTTTCACATCTCATTGTAATAGAGGATAATTTCATCAGAAAAATGGTGAAAGGAGATCGACCGAAAGAGAAAAATCATTTTTCCGGGTGAGAAAAACCCTTTTATGTCATTGTTTTCGCCTCCTATGTTTCTTTCATTACAAGAACAAGAAAGAATGAAATTTACGAAGTGCAGCCCTGCCAAAAAAGTGCAGTCTCTTAGACGTGGGAAAATATATATTTTCGAGAATACATTAATGACGTATCGTATTTTTATATAAGGAAGAAACATAGTTTACAAGAATTCATGACGGATGCCACCAACTCTAACAAGGAAAAGAAATAGCCTATTGTCTCACGAATCTAGTTAAATCCATCACTCTCACCCCGAGAAGTTTTCACGGTTTAATCTCCTCGGAAATTTAATGCACTAAACTAGTTGGTATTCTAATTTGGCCAGCCTGATTGAACAGTCTCACGTTCCTTTGCTTCCATAGTTGCCACGATGGTCGCAATGATGAAGGAGTCAAAATCTCTCTTGTCCATCCCATGAAAGGTAACATGAGTCTTCTCACACCACTCTATGAAGGAGTCACCTTCCACCAGGATGTCTATGTTTACTCGCAAGCTCTCGGGGAAAATGTATAAGAAAAGCCAAGATTTCTAGTGGTGCTCTTGCTTGGATTAGTCAACCTATATGTTTCTTTCACTATGAGAACAAGTCCCTTTTTCAGAATAATTTCAATCAAATTGATGTCTACCGCTAGTTGTATCCACTTGGTTTCATGATGATGATTTATTTATTTTTGGGAGGAGACGTGGGCGTTTTTTTTTTGGGAAAAACATATAAACGTAGAGCTCTCGTGATATTCTGTGCTATTGCTAATTCGTTGTTATTCACCATGTTGTGACATGCTTGTCTGAGAATTGAGGTTGGCATAGAGATTTCATATTTGCCTGAAATGCAACAAACTATCGTATTGTGCACATGACTTTTGTCTTTTCGAAAGTTGGTAACCAAACAACAAAATATCTTCAAAACCAGTTGCGCCAAAGCAAAATAATTAGTACCACCTCACAAGAAAAATAGAGAAATGATTGCCATCGTAAAATGCTTTAATCTAAATACTACTACTATACTTGGAGGTTGGAAGTCGTTTAGAACGTTGGAATCATATCAGAAAATAAACAAATTCAAAAAACGTGGAATCTTTTGACATCCAATATGCTTTTGTGCGCAAAGTGTGCTTGGTGGTGTTAGGAGATTCGAGGAGCTCATAGAAAAATAACTGGCTCCCAAAAAACTTTGAAAAACTACATTGTCTAGACCTGATTTCTTTTAGCATGAGATGCACGAATGCCACTTAAGCATTAAAATTTACACACTCCTAGAAAATTCAAGCGTCTTGGTTGGTGAAAATTTTAATTCAAAAAAAAAACTTTTGCTATTTTCCTCAAATTTGCTGTTTATCAGGCTCAGACGTGGATTACTCCGTTCGACACCTTCTCTTTTGGGAGATGTTCTTCGATGACCGTTCACCAGGGGGCTGACCCCATCGAAAGTTCTCCCGGCTGTCACATGAATCTAGGCGCAGAGTTGACGCCCGACGTAGGATCGCTGGAGTGGTTCACTGTTCATCAGCTTCAACCTCCTATGCATGCGCGCGGGGGGGAGGGGGGGAGGGGGCTGAGAGGGCATTTTATGAACCTTTTGTGTTTAAAATGTCACATATATTTTGCAACCCGATTTCTTTTTCTTCATTTCCTCACATGTCGATGTGTGGAGTAATAGTAGTAGATTCAGAATCGTTTCGGTCTATTTGTCGCGGACGTGATGCATATATACATGATCATACCTAGATATTCTCATAACTATGCTCAATTCTATGAATTGCTCGACAGTAATTCCTTTACCCACCGTAATACTTATGCTCTTGAGAGAAGCCACTAGTGAAACCTATGGCCCCCGGGTCTATCTTCCATCATATTAATCTCCAACACTTAGCTATTTCTATTGCCGTTTATTTTACTTTGCATCTTTATTTATCTTTATTAAAAATACCAAAAATATTATCTTATCATATCTATCAGATCTCACTCTCGTAAGTGACCGTGAAGAGATTGACAACCCCTTTATCGTGTTGGTTGCGAGGTTCTTATTTGTTTGTGTAGGTGCGTGGGACTCGAGCGTGATCTCCTACTGGATTAATACATTGGTTCTCAAAAACTGAAAGAAATACTTACGCTACTTTACTGCATCACCTTTTCCTCTTCAAGGGAAAACCAACGCAGTGCTCAAGAGGTAGCAAGAAGGATTCTGGCACCGTTGCCGGGGAGATTCGCGCCAAGTCAAGTCAAGATTTGATTCCCGACAACGAGCCATTTCTGGCGCCGTTACCGGAGTCTACGGGCAAGTCAAGATATACCAAGTACCCATCACAAACTCTTATCCCTCGCATGACATTATTTGCCATTTGCCTCTCATTTTCCTCTCCCCCACTTCACCATTGCCTTTTTTCGCCCTCTCTTTTTCCGTTCGCCTCTTTTTCGCTTGCTTTTTGTTTGCCCGTGTGTTGGATTTCTTACTTGTCACGATGGCTCAAGATAATACTAAATTGTGTGACTTTATCAATACCAATAACAATGATTTTCTTAGCACTCCAATTACTCCTCTTACCGATGCTGAATCTTGTGAAATTAATGCTACTTTGTTGAATCTTGTCAGGAAAGATCAATTCGCCAGCCTTCCTAGTGAAGATGCCGCTACCCATCTAAATAGCTTTGTTAATTTGTGTGATATGCAAAAGAAGAAAGATGTGGACAATGATATTGTTAAATTGAAGCTATTTCCTTTTTCCCTTAGAGATCGTGCTAAAACTTAGTTTTCGTCTTTGCCTAAAAATAGTATTGATTCATGGAATAAGTGCAAAGATGTTTTTATCTCTAAGTATTTTCCTCCCGCTAAGATCATCTCTCTTATAAACGATATTACGAATTTTAAGCAACTTGATCATGACCATGTTGCACAAGCTTGGGAGAGGATGAAATTAATGATACGTAATTGCCCTACACATGATTTGAATTTATGGATGATTATACAGAATTTTTATGCCGGATTGAATTTTGCTTCTAGAAATCTTTTAGATTCGGCCACGGGAGGCACTTTTATGGAAATCACTTTAGGAGAAACTACTAAACTCCTAGATAATATTATGGCTAATTATTCTCAATGGCACACTGAGAGATCTACTAATAAAAAAGTGCATACGATAGAAGAAATTAATGTTTTAAGTGGAAAGATGGATGAACTTATGAAATTGTTTGCTAATAAGAGTGTTTCCTCTGATCCTAATGATGTGCCTTTGTCTACCTTGATTGAGAATAATAATGAATTTATGGATGTGAATTTTGTTGGTAGGAATAATTTTGGTAACAACGCGTATAGAGGTAATTTTAATTCTAGGCCGTTTCCTAGTAATTCCTCTAATAATTATGGTAATTCCTACAACAATTCTTATGGAAATTTTAATAATATGCCCTCTGAATTTGAGACTAGTGTTAAGAAGATTATGAATTCACAAAAGAATTTCAATGCTTTGCTTCAAGAAAAATTGCTTAAGGTTGATGAATTGGCTAAGAAAGTTGATAGAATTTCTCTTGATGTTGATTCTTTGAAACTTAGATCTATTCCATCTAAGCATGGTATCAATGAGTCTCTCAAAGCCATGAGAATTTTCATTGATGAGTGCAAAGAAAAAACTGCTAGGATGCGTGCTAAGAAAGATTGCTTTGTGAAAGCGTGTTCTTCTAGTTTCTATGAAAATAAAGATGAAGATCTAAAAGTTATTGATGTGTCTCTTATTAAATCTTTGTTTTGCAATATGAATCTTGATAATGATGGGACTAAAGATGAGCCACCTTTACCTATAAGGCGTTCTAAAAATTCATAGTTTTTAGATCTTGATGCAAAAATTGGTAAACGTGGGATTGAAGATGTCAAAACTTTAGATATCAATGAACCCACTATTTTGGATTTCAAGGAATTTAATTATGATAATTGCTCTTTGATAGATTGTATTTCCTTGTTGCAATCCTTGCTAAATTCTCCTCATGCCTATATTCAAAATAAAGATTTTACTAAACATATCGTTGATGCTTTGATGCAATCTTATGAAGAAAAACTTGAGTTGGAAGTTTCTATCCCTAGAAAACTTTATGATGAGTGTGAATCTATTATTAAAATTAAAATTAAAGATCATGAATGCTATGCTTTGTGTGATTTGGGTGCTAGTGTTTCCATCATTCCGAAAACTTTATGTGATTTGCTAGGATTCCATGAATTTGATGATTGTTCTTTAAACTTGCACCTTGCGGATTCCACTATTAAGAAACCTATGGAAATAATTAATGATGTTCTTATTGTTGCAAATAGGAACTATGTGCCCGTAGATTTCATCGTTCTTGATATATATTGCAATCCTTCATGACCTATTATTCTTGGTAGACCTTTCCTTAGAACGATTGGTGCAATTATTGATATGAAGGAATGGAATATTAGATTCCAATTTCCGTTAAGGAAAGACATGGAACACTTCCCTACAAAGAAAATTAAATTACCATATGAATCTATTATGAGAGACACTTATGGATTTCCTACCAAAGATGGCAATACCTACATCTATCCTTGCTTTTATGCCTAGCTAGGGGCGTTAAACGATAGCGCTTGTTGGGAGGCAACCTAATTTCATTTTTATTCCTTGCTTTTTGCTCCTGTTTAGTACTAAATAATTTATCTATCCTCTGTTTTGGTTGTGTTTTTTGTGTTTAATTAGTGTTTGTGCCAAGTAGAACCGTTGGGAAGACTTGGGGAAAGTCTTTTTAATCTTGCTGTAAAAACAGAAACTTTAGCGCTCACGAGAATTGCTGCCATTTTTATTTGGAGAGTGCTATTTAGTTAATTTTTTGCATATGATTAATAGATAAATTCCTCACGTCCGGTAATTTATTTTAGAATTTTTGGGGTTCCAGAAGTATTCGAAACCTACAGATTACTACAGACTGTTGTGTTTTTGACAGATTCTGTTTTTCGTGTGTTGTTTGCTTATTTTGATGAATCTATGGCTAGTAAAAGAGTTTATAAACCATAGAGAGTTGGAATACAGTAGGTTTAACACCAATATAAATAAATAATGAGTTCATTACAGTACCTTGAAGTGGTTTTTTTACTAACGGAGCTCATGAAGATTTTCTTTTAAGTTTTGTGTTGTGAAGTTTTCATGTTTTGGGTAAGGATTTGATGGATTATGGAACAAGGAGTGGCAAGAGCCTAATCTTGGGGATGCCCATGGCACACCAAGGAAAAATACAAGGACACCAAAAAGCCTAAGCTTGGGGATGCCCCGGAAGGCATCCCCTTTTTCGTCTTCGTCCATCGGTAACTTTACTTGGAGCTATATTTTTATTCGCCACATGATATGTGTTTTGCTTGGAGCATCTTGTATGATTTCATTCTTTTCTTTTTAGTTTACTACAATCATCCTTGTTGTACACACTTTTTGAGAGAGACTCACATGATTTGAAATTTATTAGAATACTCTATGCGCTTCACTTATATCTTTTGAGCTATATAGTTTTTGCTCTAGTGCTTCACTTATATCTTTTAGAGCACGGCGGTGGTTTTATTTTATAGAAATAATTGATCTCTCATGCTTCACTTATATTATTTTGAGAGTCCTTTAGAACAACATGACAATTTTCTTTTAGGCTTAATAAAAACTTTCATATAAATGCATTGAATACTAAGATAAGTTTGATACTTGATGATTGTTTTGAGATATGGAGATAGTGATATTAAAGTTGTGCTATTTGAGTAGTTGTGAATTTGAGAAATACTTGTGTTGAAGTTTGCAAGTCCCGTAGCATGCACGTATGGTAAACGTTGTGTAACAAATTTGAAACATAAGGTGTTATTTGATTGTCTTCCTTATGAGTGGCGGTCAGGGACGAGCGATGGTCTTTTCCTACCAATCTATCCCCCTAGGAGCATGCGCGTAATACTTGGTTTTTGATTACTTGTAGATTTTTGCAATAAGTATATGAGTTCTTTATGACTAATGTTGAGTCCATAGATTATACGCACTCTCACCCTTCCATCATTGCTAGCCACTTCGGTACCGTGCATTGCCCTTTGTCACCTTAAGAGTTGGTGCAAACTTCGCCGGTGCATCCAAATCCCGTGATATGGTACACTCTATCACACATAAACCTCCTTATATCTTTCTCAAAACAACCACCATACCTACCTATTATGGCATTTCCATAGCCATTTCGAGATATATTGCCATGCAACTTTCCATTGTTCCGTTTATTATGACACGCATCATCATTGTCATATTGCCTTGCATGATCATGTAGTTGACATCGTATTTGTGGCAAAGTCACCGTTCATAATTTTTTCATACATGTCACTCATGAGTCATTGCACATCTCGGTACACCACCGGAGGCATTCATATAGAGTCATATCTTGTTCTAGTATCGAGTTGTAATAATTGCTTGTAAATAAATAAAAGTGTGATGATCATCATTAATAGAGCATTGTCCCAAATAAAAAAAAGAAAGGCCAGAAAAGAAAAAAAGAAGGCCAAAAAGAGAGAATAAAAAGGGGCAATGCTACTATTCTTTTTCCACACTTGTGCTTCAAAGTAGCACCATGATCTTTATGATAGAGAGTCTCTTGTTTTGTCATTTTCATATACTAGTGGGAACTTTTGATTATAGAACTTGGCTTGTATATTCCAACAATGGGCCTCCTCAAGTGCCCTAGATCTTCGTGAGCAAGCAAGTTGGATGCACACCCACTTAGTTTCTTTTGTTGAGCTTTCATACATCTATAGCTCTAGTGCATCCGTTGCATGGCAATCCCTGCTCCTTGCATTGACATCAATTGATGGGCATCTCCCTATCCCATTGATTAGCCACGTCGATGTGAGACTCTCTCCTTTTTTGTCTTCTCCACATAACCCCCTTCATTATATTCTATTCTACCCATAGTGTTATATCCATGGCTCACGCTCATGTATTGCGTGAAAGTTGAAAAAAGTTTGATATTACTAAAGTGTGAAACAATTGCTTGGCTTATCGTTGGGGTTGTGCATGATGAGAGCATTCTTGTGTGACGAAAATGGAGCATGACCAAACTATATGATTTTGTAGGCATAAACTTTCTTTGGCCATGTTATTTTGAGAAGACATGATTGCTTAGTTAGTATGCTTAAAGTATTATTATTTTTATGTCAATATTAAACTTTTATCTTGATCTTTCGGATCTGAACATTCATGCAACAATAAAGAAAAATTACATTGAGAAATATATTAGAAAGCAAATTGTTTTTTTATCATTTACCTACTCGAGGACGAGCAGGAATTATGCTTGGAGATGCTTGATACGTCTTCAACATATCTATAATTTTTTATTGCTCCATACTATTATATTATCTGTTTTGGATGTTAATGGCCTTTATTTTACACTTTTATATCATTTTTGGGACTAACCTATTAACCGGAGACTCAGCCCAAATTGTTGTTTTTTTGCCTATTTCAGTGTTTCGGAAAAGGAATATCAAACAAAGTCCAAACGGAATGAAACCTTCGAGAACGTGATTTTCTCAACAAACATGATCGAGGAGACTTGGTGTGGGCGTCAAGAAACAATCAAGAAGGCCACGAGGCAGGGGCGCGCCATCCACCCTCGTGGGCCCCTCGTTGCTCCACCGACCTACTTCTTCCTCCTATATAAGTCCACGTACCCCCAAAAATTCAGGAGACCACGAAAATCTAATGCCATCGCCACAACCTTCTGTACCCGAGAGATCCCATCTTGGGGCCTTTTCTGAAGCTCCGCCGGAGGGGGCATTGATCACGGAGGGCCTCTACATCAACTCCATGGCCTCTCCGGTGATGTCTGAGTAGTTTATTTCAGACCTTCGGGTCCATAGTTATTAGCTAGATGGCTTCTTCTCTCTCTTTGGATCTCAATACAAAGTTCTCCTCGATCTTCTTAGAGATCTATTCGATGTAATTTTCTTTTGCAGTGTGTTTGTCGAGATCCGATGAATTGTGGGTTTATGATCCAGTTTATCTATGAACAATATTTGAATCTCCTTTGAATTCTTCTATGTATGATTGATTTATCTTTGCAAGTCTCTTCGAATTATCAGTTTGATTTGGCCTACTAGATTGATCTTTCTTGCAATGGGAGAAGTGTTAGCTTTGAGTTCAATCTTGCGGTGTCCTTTCCCAGTGACAGCAGGGGCAGCAAGGCACGTATTGTATTGTTGCCATCGAGGATAAAAAGATGGGGTTTATATTATATTGCATGAGTTTATCCCTCTACATCATGTCATCTTACTTAAAAGCATTACTCTGTTCTTATGAACTTAATACTCTAGATGCATGCTGGATAGCGGTCGATGTGTGAAGTAATAGTAGTAGATGCAGAATCGTTTCGGTCTACTTGTCGCGGACGGGATGCCTATATACATGATCATCCCTAGATATTCTCATAACTATGCTCAATTCTATCAGTTGCTCGACAGTAATTCGTTTACCCACCGTAATACTTATGCTCTTGAGAGAAGCCACTAGTGAAACCTATGGCCCCCGGGTCTATCTTCCATCATATTAATCTTCCAACACTTAGCTATTTCTATTGCTGCTTATTTTACTTTGCATCTTTATTTCTCTTTATCATAAAAATATCAAAAAATTATCTTATCATATCTATCAGATCTCACTCTCGTAAGTGATCGTGAAGGGATTGACAACCCCTTTACCGCGTTGGTTGTGATGTTCTTATTTGTTTGTGTAGGTGCGTGGGACTCGAGCATGATCTCCTACTGGATTGATACCTTGATTCTCAAAAACTGAGAGAAATACTTACGCTACTGAGGGAGTCCTGGATTAGGGGGTGTTCGGATAGCCGAACTCTACCTTCAGCCAGACTCCTAGACTATGAAGATGCAAGATTGAAGACTCCGTCCCGTGTCCGGAAGGGACTTTCCTTGGCGTGGAAGGCAAGCTTGGCGATACGGATGTTCAGATCTCCTACCATTGTAACCGACTCTATGTAACCCTAACTCTCTTCGGTGTCTATATAAACCGGGGGGTTTTAGTCCGTAGGACAACATACACATCAACAATCATACCATAGGCTAGCTTCTAGGGTTTAGTCTCTCTGATCTCGTGGTAGATCTACTCTTGTACTACCCATATCATCAATATTAATCAAGCAGGACGTAGGGTTTTATCTCCATCGAGAGGGCCCGAACCTGGGTAAAACTTCGTGTTCATTGCCTCATGTTAGCATCCGGCCTAGATGCACAGTTCGGAACCCCCTACCCGAGATCCGCCGGTTTTGACACCGACATTGGTGCTTTCATTGAGAGTTCCTCTGTGCCGTCGCCGTCAGGCCCGATGGCTCCTACGATCATCAATGGCGATGCAGTCCAGGGTGAGACCTTCCTCCTCGGACAGATCTTCGTCTTTGGCGGCTTCGCACTGCGGGCCAATTCACTTGGCCATCTAGAGCAAATCGAAAGCTACGCCCCTAGCCGTCAGGTCAGATTTGGAAATTTAAACTACACGGCTGACATCCGCGGGGACTTGATCTTCGACAGACTCGAACCACCGCCGAGCGCGCTGCACTGTCACGACGAGCATGATCTAGCTCTGTCGCCGAACAGTGCCCTGGAGGCCGCACCCGCATTGGCTCCGACCCTTAGTTCGGAGCCAACCGCGCCGATCGAGGATGGACGGTTGGACGCCACCTCGGGGGCTGTGATCCCAATGGCGGTTGAGCCAAACACCAGCCTCGTACTCTGCGAGGCTCGTGACTCCACGGAGCCGGATTCTTCTCCGGACTCCGAACCCTCCGCGCCCCTGCCGATCCAATCCGATTGGGCATCGATCATGGAGTTCACGGCCGCGGACGTCTTTCAGCACTCGCCTTTCGGCGATATCTTGAAGTCACTGAAGTCTCTCTCTTTATCAGGAGAGCCCTGGCCGAACTACGGTTAGCAAGGTTGGGGTACGGACGATGAAGAAATTCAAAACCCACCCACCACCCACTTTGTAGCCACTGTCGACGACTTAACCGACATGCTCGACTTCGACTCCGAAGACATCGACGGTATGGACGCCGATGAAGGAGATGATGAAGAACCAACGCCTACCAGGCCCTGGAAAGCCACCTCGTCATATGACATATACATGGTGGACACCCCAAAATAGGGAGAGGGGGATGGAACAGCAGAGGATGACCCCTCCAAGAAACAGCCCAAGCGCCGGCGTCAGCGGCGCCGCTCAAAATCCCTCCAACATAAAAACGGTGATTCCAGCACGGGAGATAATAATACTCCGTAGAGTGCCGAAGAAAACCCCCTCCAGGAAGGTTTAGCACAGGAGGATCGACAAACCAGCCCTCATGAGAGAGCGGCAGACAGAGAGGTCGAGGACGATAATTATATGCCTCCATCTGAAGACGAGGCAAGCCTCGACGACGACGAATTCGTCGTGCCAGAGGATCCCGTTGAGCAAAAGCATTTCCAACGCAGGCTTATGGCCACGGCAAGAAGCCTCAAGAAAAAACAGCAACAACTCCGAGCTGATCAAGATTTGCTAGTTGACAGATGGACCGAAGTCCTTGCGGCCGAAGAGCATAAACTCGAACGCCCCTCCAAGAGTTACCCAAAGCGCAGGTTGCTACCCCAATTAGAGGAGGAAGCACTTGATGCGGCCGAACGGCCACCTCGTGGCCGCGACAGAGAGGCCTCCCGACCCTCCAGTCAAGCCGCACCCCGTACCAAGGCACGGGAATATGCACCGGACTTACGAGACATGTTGGAGGACAAGGCAAGGCAAACACGATCGATCTACGGATCGCGTGGGCACCCCACGGTTCGAGACGGTAACCGTCACGCCGGCCACAAATTCAGTAGGACCGAACACAGTAGACAAAACTCATTGGAGCTACGTCATGATATCGCCCAGTACAGAGGCTCCGCACACCCACTGTGCTTTACAGACGAAATAATGGATCATCAAATCCCCGAGGGTTTCAAACCCGTAAACATCGAATCATATGATGGCACAACAGACCCTGCGGTATGGATCGAGGATTATCTCCTTCATATCCACATGGCCCGCGGCGATGATTTTCACGCCATCAAATACCTCCCACTCAAGCTTAAAGGACCATCTCGGCATTGGCTCAACAGCTTGCCAACAGGATCAATCAGTTGTTGGGAGGACCTGGAGGCCGCATTCCTCGACAATTTCCAGGGCACTTATGTGCGACCCCCAGACACCGATGACCTAAGTCACGTAATTCAGCAGCCAGAGGAATCGGCCAGGCAATTCTGGACACGGTTCCCAACAAAGAAAAATCAAATAGTCGACTGTCCGGACGCTGAGGCCCTAGCAGCCTTCAAGCACAATATCCGTGACGAGTGGCTGGCCCGGCACCTTGGACAGGAAAAGCCGAAATCTATGGCAGCACTCACGACACTCATGACCCGCTTTTGTGCGGGAGAAGACAGCTGGCTTGCTCGTAGCAACAATATGACCAAGAACCCTGGTAGTTCGGACACCAGGGACATTAGTGGCAGGTCGCGTCGCAACAAGCAGAAGCGCCGCATTAACGGCGATAATGCTGAGAATACGGCAGTTAATGCCGGATTCAGAGGCTCTAAATCCGGTCAGCAGAAAAAGCCATTCAGAAGGAATCCTAGGGGCCCGTCCAGCTTGGACCGAATACTTGACCGCTTGTGCCAAATACATGGAACCCCCGAAAAGCCGGCCAATCACACCAACAGGGATTGTTGGGTGTTCAAGCAAGCAGGCAAGTTAAGCGCCGACAATGAAGACAAGGGGCTGCATAGCGACGATGACGAGGAGCCCCGGCCGCCGAACAACAATGGACAGAAGGGTTTCCCCCCACAAGTGTGGACGGTGAACATGATATACGCCACCCACGTCCCAAAAAGGGAGCGGAAGCGCGCGTTAAGGGACTTATACGCAGTAGAGCCAGTCGCCCCAAAGTTCAACCCATGATCCTCCTGCCCGATCACCTTTGATCGAAGAGGCCATCCCACTAGCATCCGTCATGGCGGATTTGCCGCATTGGTTCTAGACCCAATTATCAATGGATTTCATCTCACTAGAGTCCTCATGGACGGCGGCGGCAGTCTGAACCTGCTTTACCAGGATACAGTGCGAAAAATGGGCATCGATCCCTCGAGGATTAAGCCCACCAAAACGACCTTTAAAAGCGTAATACCAGGTGTAGAGGCAAACTATACAGGCTCACTCACACTTGAAGTGGTCTTCGGATCCCCGGATAATTTCCGAAGCGAGGAATTGGTCTTCGACATAGTCCCATTCCGCAGTGGCTATCATGCACTGCTCTGACGAACCGCATTCGCCAAATTCAATGCGGTACCGCACTACGCATACTTTAAGCTCAAGATGCCAGGCCCTCGTGGAGTAATTACGGTCAATGGAAACACCGAACGCTCCCTCCGAACAGAGGAGCACACGGCAGCCCTTGCAGCGGAAGTACAAAGCAGCCTCTCCAGGCAGTTCTCCAGTCCGGCCATTAAACATCCGAACACCGTCAAGCACGCCCGGAGTAACCTACAACAAGACCGCCTGGCATGTTCCGAGCAGGCGTAGCAATGCGGCCCCAACCCCAACCCTAGCAAAAAGGCGACGCCAGTACTTCGCGTACATAATTACGCTCTAGAAATACCATGGGCACAGGGGAAGGGGCACCATCACGGCACGCCCAAAACACGGCTTAAACCGCACCAGGGGCTGCTGATTTTTTACTTTTCTCTTACTTCCAGAACTCTACTCTTCGGAAGGCCTGTTCGGCAGTTCAATTGCCGCACAAACTATGCAAGAACCAGGGAAGCAGACAAGCCATGCCGCATTACGGAAATCCCAGGTGGTCTCTATCACGAGCAGTATACCTGTTTCGCATACTATTCCGCAGCTTGCCCCTGGAGCAGACATGTTAAATAGTCCAACTTTTTGTTTATCACATTACTTGTATCGTTCTGCTTTGATCGCAACTATTTCTAATAAACAACGCATAGCTTTTGTCTATTTTTGCACTATCTTTTTATAAATAAATGTTCCTTAACGACATGTTGCACCCGTACAACTTGGTACGGCCAAAATACGCCAGGGGCTTTTAGCACCCCTCAATATGGTGTGAGAAGTCCGAACACTTTCACAAGTGCGGCACCCCGAACTTATAGCATTATATGCATCGGCTCCGAATCATGTCTTGGGTCAATAGTTGGGTTTGCCCGGCTCCTATGTTTTGGTGCCTTACGTTTCGCTATATCGGCTAAGGTAGCACTAGGAGAACCACTGCGATTGTGCCCCAGTTGAGCTGGGCCGAGCACCTCAGTGGAGAAAGCTAAAACTGACTGGCATGATGAAGCGAGAGCTGGTCGCTGTTCGAGAGGTTTTTTCGAGCCCCTAAAGACTTATGCCACTTAGGGCGACGAGTCGGCTCTGTCCGGCCAAGGCGTGGATAGCGCCCCGAACTCGGTCTTCCGAATACTAGGGGCTTCGCCGAAATTTAAAATTATAGAATTCTATGGCTAAGTGAGAGTGTTCACGCATTATAGTCCGATTGCCTCGTTCGTCGGGCTGAGCGCCTCCCTCGAAGGACCCAAACATGGGAAAAAGAACGCCCAGATTTATCCTCGAACACCCCAGCACTAGTGGCAAGGGGGCAGAAGCCGACGACTCGCCATCTCTCAGTATTGATAAACAGCCGCACAGAAGGTAATATTTTAAATTCAAGCAGCATTGCTCAGCGCATATGAACAAGTTTTCAGCGCACAGGACAAAAACGAGCGAGTTTTACTCAAAAATTACATCCCTAGTACATTCATCCGCCACAAGGCGGGCACCCTTCAGAATATCTTTATAGTAATTTTCGGGCTTGCGATGCTCTTTCCCCACTGGTGGCCCGTCCTTCATAAGCTTCTCCGCATCCAGCCTGCCCCAGTGCACCTTAGCACGGGCAAAGGCCCTACGGGAACCTTCAATACAGAAGGAGCGCTTGATGACTTCGATCCTTGGACAGGCCTCCACCAGCCGCCGCACCAGCTCGAAATAGCTCCCAGGCAGAGCCTCTCCAGGCCACAGCCTAACTAGGAGGCCCTTCATGGCCTGTTCGGTCGCCTTGTGGAGCTCGACCAGTTGCTTCAGCTGGTCGCTCAGGGGCACGGGGTGTCCGGCCTCAGCATACTGAGACCAGAACACCTTCTCCATCGAGCTGCCCTCCTCGGCTCGATAGAATGCGGCGGCATCGGATACACTCTGGGGAAGATCTGCAAATGCCCCTGGAGAGCTCCGGATTCGGGTAAGTATCAAGTAACTCACGTTTATGTGTTTACTTTGCATAAAGAATGCCTTACCCGCCGCTATTTTCTTCACCTCATCCAACTCCTGGAGGGTCTTCTGGGATTCGGCCTTGGCAGACTTGGCATTTTCAATAGCCGCCGCGAGCTTGGACGCTCGCGACTTCGAGTCAAGCTCCAAACTCTCATGTTTCTTCATGAGAACCTGGAGCTCTTGCCGCACCTTGCCAACCTCGGCCTCATACCTCTCCCGCTCGGTGCGCTCCGCGGCCGCACTCTTCTCGGCCTCAAGCAGCACTTGCTTAAGGGTCGCCACCTCAGATGTGGCCCCTACAATAGCCATGTTAATCCTGTCATTTCTTGCAATTGCACCTTTTTTATATACATATTCAACCAAGGTATTTCTTACCTTCCTTCTCCTTGAGCTGCTTCTTGGCACGCCCGAGCTCTTGCTCGGACTTCTCGAGGCTCTGCTTCAGCGTGTCCACTTCCGCAGTGAGTACGGCGGACGCCAGCAGAGAAGCCTGCACACGCATATTGACTCCTTTTGTTAGACTCCTGCGAATTTTTTGATCCTTTATTCGGCTTTTCTTCCCGAACGCCCAACAGAGCATCAGGGGCTACTGTCTATGCGGTAATATTATTTACACATTATTTACTTACCTCAAAGCCTGTCAAAAGGCTAGTCTGGACCACCGCACTCATAATAGCATGGTGCTCCTCGTTGATGGAGGCGCCTTGAAGCGCCTCCAACATATTGTTCGGCGCCTCCGGGTGGACGGGGGTCGCCGGCACGGTGGACTTCCTCCTCTTGGAAGGAGGTCCCCCGCCGGACTCCGGAACCCTTGAAGGTTCTGGAGCGGTGTCCGGCCTAGAGCCGGACTTGGAGCCCTGGGGGGTTTCATCCCCTTTACTCCTGGAGTCTGGGAGGTCGCCTTGCGGCGCCTCCGGGACCACCTCCTCCCTGCTTGGAACCTGTTGGGACAACATCTCGGTGTCGTCCATAGGGCAGGGGGAGGAAGCCGTCGGAAGTGAGTTCACATCCGGCGAGTCCAGTGAGCCGCTCGACGACGCGTCGAGCCGGTCTTTGGGTGGGCTGCATAAGCATATTCGACATAAGGGAAAGCTGTGCAATAAACAAATACTATGAATTACTCCGGTATCCGGATACTTACGATTTTTCCAGGGGCTTGGCCCTGGGCTGCCACTCCTCTTCGCCGTCATCGGCGTCGTTGGAGTAGTCCGGAGGAAGGGTTTTCCCCTTCTTGGACCCTCCGGCCTCCTTAGAGAGGGCGGCCTTCCTTTTCTTCTCTCCTCCCGCTGGAGGGGGAGAGGTCTCTTCTTCTTCCTCCTCGTCTTCACGAGAGGAAGGCGCTTCGGGACCGTCGGATGACGAATCCGACACCTCCTGGCACCGGGCACTCTTTCGAGTCCTCGTGGCCCTTTTCATGGCCTTCTTCTCCGGCACCACATAGGGCGCCGGAACCAGTAGCTTCGCCAAGCGAGCGTCCGCTGGACCTTCAGACAAAGGAGCCGGACGGTTAATCTGTCTGGACGTCACCTCCCAATCCTATCAAAGACAAGGGAACTTAGATCCCGCATAGAGTCAAACTATGAGAAACTGATACCCTGTAAAAGGACAAGGACAGGTTACCGCATGAGCATGATGCTGAGTACTGAATCCGCGATCCTCGGCAACGGATGCGGGAGCCTCGGTGCCCTTGAAAAGCATCCTCCAGGCATCTTCGTACGTCGTGTCGAAGAGCCTGTTTAGAGTTCGATGTTGCGCCGGGTCGAACTCCCACAGGTTGAAGGCCTGTCGTTGACACGGGAGGATCAGGCGGATGAGCATAACCTGGACTACGTTGACAAGCTTGAGCTTTTTGTCCACCAGGGTTTGGATGCATGTTTGGAGTCTGGTCAGCTCTCCTTTTTTACCCCAAGACAGGCTTGTCTCCTTCCAGGAGCTGAGCCGCGTAGGGGGGCAGATCGAAACTCAGGGGGTGCGACCCATTCAGCATCGCGCGGCTCGGTGATGTAAAACCACGATGATTGCCACCCCTTCAGGGTCTCCACAAAGGAGCCCTCGAGCCACAGGACATTGGCCATCTTGCCAACCATGGCACCGCCGCACTCCGCCTGGCTGCCGCGCACCACCTTTGGCTTGACGTTGAAAGTCTTAAGCCATAGGCCGAAATGGGGGCGGATGCGGAGGAACACCTCGCACACGACGATAAATGCCGAGATGTTGAGGACGAAGTTCGGGGCTAGATCGTGGAAATCCAGGCCGTAGTAGTACATGAGCCCCCGGACAAATGGATGCAGAGGGAAGCCCAGTCCGCGGAGGAAATGGGGGACGAATACCACCCTCTCATGGGGCCTAGGAGTGGGGATGAGCTGCCCCTTTTCGGGAAGCCGGTGCGCGATGTCGCTAGCCAGATATCCGGCCTTCCTCAGCTTTTTGACGTGTCCCTCCGTGACGGAGGAGACCATCCACTTGCCTCCTGCTCCGGACATGACTGGAGAAGGTTGAGGTGGTAGTGCGGACTTGGGCGCTGGAGCTCAAGTGCGCAAGAATGGATAGGCAAAGAAGGAAGAAGGCGTGGGTGAAAAGGTGGATCCTTATCCCCTTATATGGGTGGACGCAACTACATGTCCCCACCAGCCTGGTAAAACTCGCTTATCTCCAAGCGCCGTAATCAAAGGCGCGGTTGGGTTACCCACGCCCGTATTGATGAGAATCCCGGAATAAGGGGACACGATCTCTGCTTTGACAAGACATGCCAAGGAAATCGCCTCGCATAACGCGCTGAGGTGGGATACTGAAACGACTCGGATAAAGGCTTGGCCGTGGTGTGTCACGCTACGGAATACGTCAGCAGATTAGATTTGTGTAAATATTATTCTCTCTATGGCAATATGTGAAAACTTATTTTGCAGAGGTGGACACTATCTTTGTGTTCAAAATCTTCTATGAAGTACTTGGAGGAGGAACCCGCCTTGCAATGCCGAAGACAAACTGCACGCCGAACTCGTCGTCATTGAAGCCTGGTTCAGGGGCTACTGAGGGAGTCCTGGATTAGGGGGTGTTCGGATAGGCGAACTATACCTTCAGCCGGACTCCTGGACTATGAAGATGTAAGATTGAAGACTCCGTCCCGTGTCCGGAAGGGACTTTCGTTGGCGTGGAAGGCAAGCTTGGCGATACGGATGTTCAGATCTCCTACCATTGTAACCGACTCTATGTAACCCTAACCCTCTCCGGTGTCTATATAAACCGGGGGGTTTTAGTCCGTAGGACAATATACACATCAACAATCATACTATAGGCTAGCTTTTAGGGTTTAGCCTCTCTGATCTCGTGGTAGATCTACTCTTGTACTACCCATATCATCAATATTAATCAAGCAGGACGTAGGGTTTTACCTCCATCGAGAGGGCCCGAACCTGGGTAAAACTTCGTGTCCCTTGCCTCCTGTTACTATCCGGCCTAGACGCACAGTTCGGGACCCCCTACCCGAGATCCGCCGGTTTTGACACCGACAGCTACTTTACTGCATCACCCTTTCCTCTTTAAGGGAAAACCAACACAGTGCTCAAGAGGTAGCATCCAACTACCCGTTGCCCACGCGGTCAGCTTAATTTATGACCACAGGCCCATGCGTCAGCGACGGCGGTCGCCCTTTTTTAAGCCGACCATGCGGCGGGGCCGTCCTCATCCAAACTCGCCGTCCACATCTAGGCAAGCTCGCTCCCCCGTCATCGGCAAACCCTAGCCAACCCTAGCCAAAATGGGGCTCTTCTCCGGCGCCGACAACAGCAGCAACAAGACCAAGGGCAAGGCCCCCGCCGTCCCTTTCCCCTCCGAGTTCCTACCGCCTCGTCGGCGCCGGCTCGCCGGCAGAGGGTGCGCGTGAACGTGCCAATGCACCAGGCGGAGTGGCACTGGCAGCACCGTCAGCCTCTGCCATACCCCGACGTGACCCTGCCGCACGACTGGCATCTGGATCCAGATAGGATCCCAGTGCCGGCGGCGCCGCGGTCGGCTATGGCACACGCGGAGGAGGTGCGGCGGCCGACGATTGGGTGGTGTCACCGGTGGCCCTGCCGTCCCCTCTCCGACGCAGCGTCAAGGCCGACCTGGAGCCCGAGCCGGAGCCCATCGAGCGCTACTCCTGGACTGGAGTGCTGCGCGAGTGGGTGTCCGCGCCACCGGTTTGGATAGGGCGACCCTGGCGCGGGAGCAGCCGTACCTCGAGATGTGGCGGGGGCGTCGGCTAGCCGAGGAGCACCGTCGCGGCGAGTACGAGGAGATGCTCGAGCGCAACCTCGAGGAGGAGGCGCGCCCGGCCGCGGCTGCACAGGCGGCCGCACAGCCCCCCGCACCGGAATAGCCCCCCGCACCAGCACTGCCCGCGGCCTACATCACCGCCGCCTGGAACACGGCGTTCCCCTGGGCCGGTCCTGCGCCGATGCTCATCGACCTCACCGACCCCGACGACGACGACGACGCCGCCTAGGACAGCGCGCCATCTCGTAGTTTGGTTTTTTAGTTTTATTTAATGCTA
Source organism: Triticum dicoccoides (assembly GCF_002162155.2). Lineage (NCBI taxonomy): Eukaryota > Viridiplantae > Streptophyta > Magnoliopsida > Poales > Poaceae > Triticum > Triticum dicoccoides. The sequence continues at coordinate 275,761,394 of NC_041380.1, read as the reverse complement.
ATGTGGACGCGTGAACTCTCGCCGGCTTTTCTGACCGGCTTTAATGTTTAATTAAGTTGTTTTTATTTTAAATATGCATGCACATTTTTTTTCCGGCGCCCTCAAAATGAGTCGGGCAAGCGTTGGGCGCATACACCGTCCCAAACGCGGAAGCGGACATCCGTGTCCACGTGACCGATCTAAACGGACAAAAAGCGAACGAAATCGTCGTCCATTTAGGTCGGCCCGTTGGAATTGCTCCCCAGCTGACATGCCTCATATGGCCAGATATTGGAGTCCTCCTTTTATTTTCACCAGCGAAGTTTTTTTCTTCTTCACTGGAAATAACGCACGTGTATTGCAACGAAATGTAAATATTCTAATACGTTAGCTTATGATTTATCTGTTAATAATAATATCATTGTGTAAATAAATGTTCATCATCAAATTCTGCTCATAAATTATTTTATATTTTGATTAGAAATTTGATAAATAAATTAAAATAAAATTGGTTTAGGAGGTAAATAAATTAAGGTGATTGATTATCATATACTCCTTTCTTTCTAAAATAAGTGACTTAATTTTTTAATAACTTTGACAAAAAAAACATAAAGGTTGGACATACCAACATATGATGGGAAGAAAGATGAAGAAATGGGTTGCTCCGCTTTCCATGAGTCCCGTGTAAACTGGTCTGGAATCCGGACAGCTCGTCGAGTCAGAGCGGCCGCAGAGAATCCTGCCATTGCTTGCCGGCAACGGGAGCGACCGAGCGGGGGGGCACCCGCGGCTGGAGCCTGGACGGCGTGCGTCCGCGTCAGCTTCGCCAGGGCTCCCGAGTCCCGACGCGATGCCCAACCACGTCAGCGGCGCGCCGGCGCCGACCCATACGTCGGCAAGCAGGGGGGCGCGAGCCCGTGACGGGAGGCGTTCGTGCCGACCCCCAGCGCTGCAACGTGCGCCGAAGGGCGTGGATGCTTCGCGTTCGCGCATGGCCGACACGACATGAGGGACCCTTCCCTAGGCCATAGGTATACTACTATATACGCACCTTTTCCCATAGTGTGACTTTTCTAGTTCGGTGGAGGTATAGACCGGAACCGGCTCGTCTACGGTGCTGAAGGCACGGTAGGAGAGCTACAGTAGCCTGCAGTGCCTCTGTGATTTTTCACTGCGCGCTACAAGAACTCATGAACAGTGTGGTGCTACAGGGTGCCCGCTACAGTACAGATTTACTACAGTAGATTCGCCACAGTGCATAATGCTATAGGGCCCTGCAGTGCCTTCTGCGATTCCCACTGCGTGGCTACTGTAGCTCCCTGCCATGCCTTCAGCACGGTAGACGAGCCCGTTCCGTATAGACCATGCAAAGTGAACTTTGCGATTAGACCTCGCTCCTATGGCTGAAATTTGAACTCGAAACTCGAAATACTGGCATTGTAAATGGACTTGAGCAATTTTCTTTTGTCCAGTTTGCACCAGTAAAGAGTACTGAGGGATAATACTTCTCTGGGAACGAAGAAACTCTTATTCCATGCCGTACAGGAATAACTCTTGGAAAGTGGACTTTCGAATTACTTGTTACAATTTATTATTGTCCGACTTCTCTGGTCAACCCATTTTTTAGGAGAGATCGAATATGCTTTTTGCGATAGAGTTTTCATCTTTGATAGTCTGTTGTGTGTGCCATTAATGTATATGAACATAATTTAGATAATTATTAGGTTCTTTGCGGTGGAACGAGAAGCCGTCCGCTCCGCTTGCCAGGCGCATTCAAACCATCAACCCAACTGCCCAGGCGTTTGCTATTTAATGAGTGTCGGTTATAGCACAAACCCGCAATATTTTCGAGCCCCATCTTTTTACATCCTACCTTTGTCCGTGCACCAACTCTTTCCTTCGACCCGAGGCCAATGGTCGGGGTCAGTCGTGGGTGCTCGAAAACCCTTTCACTCCCGACGCCATTACGAAGTTGGTGAACGGATGTTGTGCCCGGCACGTGGAGTACGTTACAGGGGGACAACCTCCGAACTCTTCAGAGTAGGAAATCTCGAACAAGATGAACATGACAGACACACAGGAGCAGGAGTAGGCACGGTTGTCGGCTGCCATGTTCACACTACAACATTCACAGGCACACTACAAACCCTTCAGGGTGATAGTGTAGCCGAAGCAAGAGGAGGAGCAGCGGTACATTCTACAGGTCTTGAAGCGACACGGACTCGCGGAGGGCCAGATTGTTGGCGGAGCAAGTGAACGAGGAGGCTATCGCGGTCATGGTCGCGAAGAATCTGGGTATCGTGGATGAGCAACAGACGTTGTACAAGTCCATGCACAACGCCCACGCCATCCGACGCGAGCGGTGGCGGCTCTGTGTCCATGAGGCAGAGCGCGATCACTTGTTTGAGGAGATCACAACGGAGGCGGTTGCGAAGGTGGCACACAACGATCGCGAACGGGGATGCTGACAACGTCGTTAGCTCGTCATTTACATGAGGCCGCAACAACCATGAGGCTGGACCGTCCACATCGATCACTGACTTGTACGGCCAGACAGCAGACTCCGACGAAGAGTAGGACATGGGAGATATACGTGCCCACGACCGTCGAAGATTTAGACTAGGATAACTTTTGCTATGGAAAAAATTTCCTATAGTAATGAAAATACCCTGGCTGCTTCTATTTGATGCACCCCATTGGATTGCCACCCCTCTAAAACTACCAATAGACACACCCGACATGTTCAAGGATATTAGGAGTGTCTGCTTTGATGTATAATGTTGATGATGCCCTAGCATATTTTGCTAAAGGAAGATAAAGTTCTCATGAAAAAGATAGGGTGTACAAATGACGATATCAACCTCGAGACGACGGTAAGAGGCCAACCCAAGGTGCATGGAGTGGTTGGCGAAGCCTAGATCCAAACCGACTATCTATGTAAGCAAATTGTTTGAATATGTCGACAGCTATACTTGAATATACTAATTTGATGTCGGCAAGCGGCAACTATAGATTCGCCGTGTTCAATCCAATGGCCCTCCATGGCCTATCCCCAAACCTCCCACCATCCCAAACCTCCCACAATCGCAACGTACAGACCGTGTTGTTCGAATCGCGGAAGTCATTCAATGCGGTCCTGTATCAGTCCGGGGGCAATCCGAACGCATTTTTTCTTGCGCAAACCAGAGACAAACTTGAGGAAGGCTTACAGGAGACCGGACCGTTCCCAAGCTCGCTTCTGACCGTCCTGACCCATCAAAAACACCTCTCCCTCCCCCACGCGCTACCTGTCTGATGCCAGTGGCCCGCATTCAAGCCGCTGTAGAGCGCGCCGCTCCACATTGAAGGCGGTTGAGCGAGGACACAACATCTCACTGCCTCCGCCATTAAAGTGGCGCGCCGGTCGAGGGCGTCACCCGCTGCGTGCCCGACTGAACACATCTCCTCGCCGCATTCAATTGCCTCATTAAACTTGCATGAAAGCCAAGAAATCTATTCCGACCACACGTCTGTTCATAAAGCGGGCCGTCATTAAGGGTTAGTTTGGTTCGTGACCTGATGCCATGCTGCCTGGCCTGAAGGGTGCCTGAGAATCTCTTGAAGTTGTTTGGTTGCTTTCCTGAATCAGCCTGGAATAGCCTGGCCTAGAATGGCCTGGAAGTGGTTTAGCCTGGTTAGAGGTGCCAGGCAAATTATTAGCCAGGTCCAGGCGTTGGAATTCAAGCGCCTGGTGGGTGCCTGGTCGCTGCCTGGAGCTATAATTATAGCAGATGGTCCGAGTAGATGGCCCCACGAACTGATCTTTTTTATTTTAATAGCTATCCAAGCCAGGCTAGAACCAAACAACTACTAGGCTAGGCTGCCTGACCAGGCACCAAAGTATCCATCATCCATGTCCACACAGGCAGCACCATTGCTCAGGCATACATCCGTGGATATGAACCAAACTAGCCTTAAACACAACGCCGGTGAAGCTCCTCCTGTCCATCCTCTATTTAAACGAGGCCAGACACCGGGCAAAAATCGCACCACTTCGTTTCTCCCCACCTCCTCCTTCACCATTTTCTTCACTCTTCAGATGGCATCCGACGAGCCGGAAGAGCGGTTCTCCGGCATAAAAGCCGGCTTGGTGGCTCGTCGGATACGAGCGAGGTAGCTCGCTGCTCCACCTCCCTCTTCTAGCCCGACGGAGCCAATTGCTGTCCAAGCCGGCGCGCGGTTCAGCAACTCGCCGCTCCTTCCCAGCTCGCGGAGGAGTGGCGAGTTGCTCCATCCCGGCACGACGGGGAGCATGGCGGCACGGGCATCGCCGCCCCCAGTGCCTGCAATCACGTCATCCGTTGTCGACGCGCGCGTAGCCGCGCCATGCACGTAGAAAAAGAAGCCGGTTGCGTGGATGTCGACGAGGTGGCGGCCAGCACGTCTACGCCCGCTGCCATCATCGAGGAGAAGTAGAACACGGGAGGCTGCCGTCGCTTGTATCCCATGAAGACAACCGCACGCGCGTCGCCGACCTGTACAGTCGGTGACCTGTCCGGTCCTTATCTCAGACCATCTTGGGCACACCCATCTGGGCTTCACGGAAGCACCTTCCTCTCCAGCTGAAGCATCCTCTTTGCCACTCCAATGAGCGGCGTAGCCGGACATTGGGAAGATGCAGGGGAAGAATATGCCTCCGGGGCTCCAGCAGTCCGGTTAGCGGGCTGCTGAACATGGAAAAGACAAAGAGAAACGCCGCAGTCGGCCATAGACTAGCATAGTGTATCCGTGTCGTGGGAGTGAAGCTCTGCGACTCTACGTGCACATAGTTTTACTTTTTAGTTAAAATATATTTTAGATAAAATATATCCAAAATGTAACCGTTCTCATCCGGTTTGTATGAAATCCATCATGTTTATTTGAAATCCGGTCATGTTTGTATGAATTTCATCCGATTTGTTGAAAAAAAGTTTAAAATGTATGCGGCTAACATTGGATGGCGTCCTCCTGCTTCTGTGTCCGCGGACTGGACTCCACCTGTCCGCGGATTAACGCGGAAGAAAATTTACGAGTTACCGTTGAAGATGCCCTAAAGAAAGAAAAACTGATAAATTGTATGGTGGCTGAGGAAACAGGGAAAGAAACAGTATTTTCAGTGTAACAAAAACACTCTTCAAATGGCAACACAAACTTATTGTCATGCGTCGTCATTTGCTAAATTCAATAAACAACTTTGCTCCATGAGTGCTCCATTTCCATACAAAAATTGTGCTTATGACATTGAGTTGGAGTAACAAGGGGTCTTATCATGAGAGTTTCTGCGCTAGTAGGTGATCCGGATGGCTAGCGCTAGCTCTCGCTCTGGCGACACGCCCCCGCCCGTGGCTTCGCCCACGGCGGCCGATGCGCCCCGCTCAGCCCCGCCGTGCCCTCGTCGCTGTCGTCCCCTCCGCTGCCGCCGGTCTCTCCTTCCCACGCCCCAGTCGCGGTGTCCCTCCTTGATGACCCACAAGTGTAGGGAATCTATTGTAGCCTTTTCAATAAGTAAGAGTGTCGAACCCAACGAGGAGCAGAAAGAAATGATAAGCAGTTTTTAGTAAGGTATTCTCTGCAAGCACTGAAATTATCGGTAACAGATAGTTTTGTGATAAGTTAATTTTTAACGAGTAACAAGTAATGCAAGTAAATAAGGTGCAGCAAGATGGCCCAATCCTTTTTGTAGCAAAGGACAAGCATGGACAAACTCTTATATGAAGGAAAGCGCTCTCGAGGACACATGAGAATTATCGTCAAGCTAGTTTTCATCACGCTCATATGATTCGCGTTCGGTACTTTGATAATTTTGATAAGTGGGTGGACCGATGCTTGGGTACTATCCTTACTTGAACAAGTATCCCACTTATGATTAACCCCTATTGCAAGCATCCGCAACTACAATAAAAGTATTAAGGTAAACCTAACCATAGCATGAAACATATGTATCCAAATCAGCCCCTTACGAAGCAACGCATAAACTAGGGTTTAAACTTCTGTCACTCTAGCAACCCATCATCTACTTATTACTTTCCAATGCCTCCCTCTAGGCCCAAACAATGGTGAAGTGTCATGTAGTCGACGTTCACATGACACCACTAGAGGGATGATAACATACATCTCATCAAAATATCAAACGAATACCAAATTCACATGACTACTTATAGCAAGACTTCTCCCATGTCCTCAGTAACAAACGTAACTACTCACAAAACATATTCATGTTCATAATCAGAGGGGTATTAATATGCATAATGGATCTGAACATATGATCTTGCACCAAGTAAACCAACTTGCATCAACTACAAGGAGTAATCAACACTACTAGCAACCCACAGGTACCAATCTGAGGTTTGGATACAAAGATTGGATACAAGAGATGAACTAGGGTTTGAGATGAGATGGTGCTAGTGAAGATGTTGATGGATATTGACCCCCTCCCAATGAGAGGATCGTTGGTGAGGATGATGGTGATGATTTCCCTCTCCCAGAGGGAAGCTTCCCCGGCAGAACATCTCCGCTAGAGCCCTAGATTGGTTCCGCCAAGGTTCCGCCTTGTGGCGGCGGAGTTTCGTCCCGTGAGCTAGCTTATGATTTTTTCCTCGACAAAAGACTCCATATAGCCAAAGACGGGCATCAGAGGGCCACCAGGGGGCCCACAAGGCAGGGGGCGCGCCCAGGGGGTAGGGCGCCCCCACCCTCGTGGACGGTGGGTGGCCCCTCTCTGGTACTTCTTTCGCCCATTTTTTTAATATATTCTGAAAATAATTCCCATGGAGTTTCAGGACTTTTGGAGATGTGCAGAATAGGTCTCTAATATTTGCTCCTTTTCTAGCCCAGATTTCCAGCTGCCGGCATTCCCCCTCTTCATGTAAACCTTGTAAAATAAGAGAGAATAGGCATAAGTATTGTGACATAATGTGTAATAACAGCCCATAATGCAATAAATATCGATATAAAAGCATGATGCAAAATGAACGTATCAACTCCCCCAGGCTTAGACCTCGCTTGTCCTCAAGCGAAAGCCGAAATCGAAAAATGTGTCCACATGTTTAAAGATAGAGGTGTCGATAAAATAAAATATCTACATGAGGGCATCATGATCATTCTTAGAACCCACTACATATGTATATGATCTCTTATGCTAAAGTAACAATTCATTCACATACTCAAGTATGAATTAGAAACTTCATGGAAAACTAACAAACTATAATCTCAGTCATTGAAGCAATTGCAATTTATCATAACATAGGAAAGAGTCAATATAAGAGCTTCTCAGCAAGTCCACATACTCAACCATCATTTAGTCTTTCACAATTGCTAACACTCACGCGATATTTATGGTTATGAAGTTTTAATCAGACAGAGAGAAAGACAGGGGCTTATAGTTTTGCCTCCCAACATTTTACCTCAAGGGTAATGTCAACAATAATAGTTCATGTAGACTCACATCTAATTAGTCATATATATCAGGATCTTTCCAACACATTGTGCTTGCCAAAGGATAAAATGTAAAAAGGAAAGGTGAAGATCACCATGACCCTTTGCATGAAGTAAAAGACAAGAATAAAAGATAGGCCCTTCGCAGAGGGAAGCAGAGGTTGTCATGTGCTTTTATGGTTGGATGCACGAAATCTTAATGCAAAAGAACGTCACTTTATATCGCCACTTGTGATATGGACCTTTATTATGCAGTCCGTCGCTTTTATTTATTCCACATTACAAGATCGCATAAAGCTTATTTTCTCCACACTAATAATTCATACATATTTACAGAGCAATTCTTATTGCTTGCAACGATGACAACTTACTTGATGGATCTTACTCAATCTATAGGTAGATATGTTGGACTCTCATGGCAAAACTGGGTTTAGGGATATTTGGAAGCACAAGTAGTATCTCTACTTGGTGCAAAGAAATTGCCTAAAAAGAGAGGGAAAGGCAAGCTCAACATGTTGGATTATCCATGACAATATAATTTATCTCGGATATAAGAAAACATAACCCATTACGTTGTCTTCCTTGTCCAACGTCAACTCTTTAGCATATCATACTTTAATGAGTGCTGACAATTATAAAAGATGTCCAAGATAGTATATTTATATGTGAAAACCACTCTTCCTTTATTACTTCCTATTAATTGCAACGATGACCAAAACTATGTTTGTCAACTCTCAACAACTTTTATTCATCATACTCTTTATATGTGAGCTCATTACTCTCCGTAAGATCCATATGATCTCTTTATTTCTTTTTATTTCTTCTCTTTTATTTTATTCTATTCCCTCAAGATCATAGCAAAATAATCAGGCCCTTGACTCAACACTAATCTTTATTATACATAGCTCACCGACTCGATTACATAGAAGGATCATAAAGCAAAACTCACAACTAGATCATACTAAAACTTTATTCTACTAGATCAAGATATTATCAAAAGGATCGAACTAAGAAAAACAGTAAAGATAAAAGTGGTGGTGATACGATACCGGGGCACTCGCCCAAGCTTGGCAGTTGCCAAGGGGAGTGCCCATACCCATGTGTTTATATTTCCTTCCTCAGAGGTGGTGATGAAGGAGTTGTTGATGATGTAGGCTTGTCGTCCATCTTCCAAGGCATAGGCTCACCATCATAGAAGGATGATTGAATCTCCGGGATCCTTAAATCTACAGCCAAACTCATTCTCTTGAATCTATATTCATACTCACATTTTTGGTTTTGCAGGTCATAGATCTGGGCTTGGAGGCGCTCGATTTTCTCATGAAGCTTGAAGATGGCCTCCCCAATGTCATTGTCATCCAGCTTGTGGTTGTTGGTGAACTCCATGATCATTATATGGTTGGAGTCGAGTCCACATTCCACCATCTCCTGGCACTTGAAAACTTGTTGCTCCGATGCCTCGAGCCTTGTCTCCATGCTTTCGGTCCTCCTTGGTCCCTCAACATCGCGGATATGCAGCAACCCCTCACGCACCTCAATGGTTTGAGGGTGTTGCAGCACATCCGCGAGGTAGGGGTTGATGACATTCTTGAAGAACTTATCCTTGGGGGCACTTGAAGATGCCATGGCGATCTAGATCTGTCAGAAAAACAGCTCAAAACAAAGACAGAGGATATTTGCGTGATACGGTGGTCAAAACCTTCGGGAGATTATATACTGAATTTTTACCGACCAAAAGAAGTATCGTGCAAGAAAACAAAGTCCGGAGAGCACACGAGGTGCCCACGAGGTAGGGGGGCGCGCCCTCCACCCTCGTGGACACCTCGTGTCCTTCCTGGAACACTTCTTATTTTCCTATTTTCTTAAATATTCTAAAACGGAGAAAAATTGCCATTAGAACTGTTTTGGAGTCGGTTTACTTACCATACCACATACCTATTCCTTTTCGGAGTCTGAAACGTTCTGGAAAGTGTCCCTTATGTATTCCTCCGGGGTTAGAGTTTCAATAACATTATTTTCAACATTTATAGGATTACCTAAGATATAATGTTTGATTCTTTGACCATTCACCACCCTCGGATTTGTGCCTTCGAAGTTGTTGATTTTTATGGCACCGGAACGGTAGACCTCCTCGATGATGTAAGGACCTTCCCATTTAGAGAGGAGTTTGCCTGCAAAAAATCTTAAACGAGAGTTGTATAACAATACATAATCACCTACATTAAACTCATGTTTTTGTATCCTTTTATCATGCCATCTTTTAACTTTTTCTTTAAACAGTTTGACATTCTCATAAGCCTGGGTTCTCCATTCATCAAGTGAGCTAATGTCAAAAAGCCTCTTCTCACCGGCCAGTTTGAAGTCATAGTTGAGCTCTTTAATAGCCCAATATGCCTTATGTTCTAATTCAAGAGGTAAGTGACATGCTTTACCATAAACCATTTTGTAAGGAGACATAACCATAGGATTTTTGTATGCAGTTCTATAGGCCCATAATGCATCATCAAGTTTCTTGGACCAATTCTTTCTAGATCTACTAACAGTCTTTTGCAAAATTAATTTAAGCTCTCTATTGCTAAGTTCTACTTGACCACTAGACTGTGGATGATATGGAGATGCAATTCTATGATTAACATCATACTTAGCAAGCATTTTACGGAAAGCACCATGAATAAAATTTGAACCACCATCAGTCATTAAATATCTAGGGACTCCAAACCTCGGAAAAATAACTTCTTTAAGCATCTTAATAAATGTGTTATGATTAGCACTACTAGTTGGAATAGCTTCTACCCACTTAGTAACGTAATCAACAACAACTAAAATATGAGTATACCCATTAGGGGAAGGGAAAGGTCCCATATAATCAAAGCCCCAAACATCAAATGGTGCAATAACAAGTGAATAGTTCCTAGGCATTTCTTGACGTCTACTAATATTACCAATTCTTTAACATTCATCACAAGACAAGACAAACTTACGGGCATCCTTGAAGAGAGTAGGCCAATAAAAACCGGATTGCAATACCTTGTGTGCAGTTCTATCTCTAGCATGGTGTCCTCCATAAGCCTTGGAGTGACACTTGCGTATGATTTGTTCCTGTTCATGCTCAGGTACATAACGTCTAATAACACCATCTTCTCCTTCTTTATAAAGGTGTGGGTCATCCCAAAAGTAATGTCATAAATCATAGAAGAACTTTTTCTTTTGCTGATATGTGAAACTAGGTGGTATAAATTTGGCAACAATGTAATTAGCATAATTAGCATACCATGGAGCAGTATGAGGGGCATTTATGACAGCTAATTGTTCATCAGAAAAGCTATCATCAATAGTAGTGGGTCATCAAGAACATTCTCTAACCTAGACAAGTTGTCTGCAACGGGTTCTCAACTCCCTTTCTATTAATAATATGCAAATCAAATTCTTGTAGAAAGAGAACCCATCTAATAAGTCTAGGTTTAGCATCTTTCTTTTCCATAAGATATTTAATAGCAGCATGATCAGTGTGAACAGTTACTTTAGAATCAACAATATAAGGTCTGAACTTATCACAAGCAAATACAACTGCTAAAAATTCTTTTTCAGTAGTAGCATAATTTCTTTGGGCACTGTCGGTGTCAAAACTGGCGGATCTCGGATAGGGGGTCCCGAACTGTGCGTCTAAGGCGGATGGTAACAGGAGGCAGGGGACACGATGTTTTACCCAGGTTCGGGCCCTCTTGATGGAGGTAAAACCCTACGTCCTGCTTGATTATACTTGATAATATGGGTATTACAAGAGTTGATCTACCACGAGATTAGAGAGGCTAAACGCTAGAAGCTAGCCTATGGTATGATTGTATGTTGTCGTACGGACTAAAACCCTCTGGTTTATATAAACATCGGAGGGGGCTAGGGTTACACAAGGTCGGTTAAAAAAGAGGAGATATACATATCCATATTGCCTAGATTGCCTTCCACGCCAGTGAAGTCCCATCCGGACACGGGATGAAGTCTTCAATCTTGTATCTTCATGGTCCAACAGTCCGACCAAAGGATATTATCCGGATGTCCGGATACCCCCTAATCCAGGACTCCCTCAGTAGCCCCTGAACCAGGCTTCAATGACGATGAGTCCGACGCGCAGTGTTGTCTTCGGCATTGCAAGGCGGGTTCCTCCTCCGAATACACTACGGAAGAGTTTGAATACAAGGATAGTGTCCGACCCTGCAAAATAAGTTCCACATACCACCGTAGAGAGAATAACATTTCCACAAATCTAATCTGCTGACACGTTTTGGCAGTATGACATCATGTCATGGCCCGGTAATTATTCGAACCGTTTTTCTTTAACCAGCCCCGCACATAACGCGAGGTGGTTTCTTGACACGTCTTGTCAAAGCAGAGATCGTGTTCCCCTTATTACGGGATTCTCATCAATACAGACGTGGGTAACCCAACCGCGCCATCAATTACGGCGCTTGGGGGATAAGCGAGTTTTACCACGCTAGTGGGGGTGCATAGTTTAGTCCGCCCTTATAAAGGGATAAGATCTCACCTTTTTCTACCCACGCCTTCTTCCTCCTTGCTCATCCATTCTCGCGCACTCGAGCTCCAGCGCCCAAGTCCGCATCCTCCTCCTCAACTCTCACCAAACATGTCCGGAGCGGGAGGCAAGTGGATGGCCTCCTCCGTCACGGAGGGGCACATCAAAAAGTTATGTGGGGCCGGATACTTAGCCATGGACATCGCGCAGCGGCTGCCAGCCGCGGGGCAGGTCATCCCTACCCCGGAACCTCACAAAAGGGTGGTTTTCCTCCCCCACTTCGTCCGTGGATTGGGATTTCCCCTCCATCCATTCGTCCGCGGCCTCATGTTCTACTACGGGCTAGACTTTCATGATCTGGCCCCGAATTTCATCCTCAACATCTTGGCTTTCATCGTCGTGTGCGAGGCTTTCCTCCGCATCCGGCCCCACTTTGGCCTATGGCTGAAGACCTTCAATATCAAGCCGAAGGTTGTAGGCGGCCAACAAGCGGAATGCGGCGGAGCCATGGTGGGAAAAATGCCCAACGTTGCATGGCTCGAGGGCTCCTTCATGGAGACCGTAAAGGGGTAGAACTCGGGGTGGTTCTACATCACCGAGCCGCGCGACACCAACTGGGTGGCGGCCCTCGAGTTTCAATCTGGAATCCCCACGCGGCTCACTTCTTGGAAGGAGAAGGGCCTGTCCTGGGGTTCATCGGTGGAGCTGGACGGACTCCAGAAGTGTATCCGGAACATGAGAAGCAAGAAACTTAAACTTGTAAACATAGTCCGGGTCATGCTCTTCCGCTGGATCCTTCCATGTCAACAACGGGATATCAACTTCTAGGAGTTCGACCTGGCCCGGCACCAGACTCTAAGCGAGCTCTTCGACACGATGCACAAAGACGTCTGGAGGGTGCTGTTCAAGGGCGCCGAGGTCCCTCCCTCTCTCACCGAGGACCGCGGGCTAAGCGCGAAGCGCCCTGCGAATCCGGTAAGTACTGTACACCTGGTAGGATATTTATTTCCCATAGCTTAACCATGTGCGGGGTCTGAGCTCCCATGCCTTTAACAGGACTGGGTGGAGGCATCGGAGCAGATTGACTGTCTGGCCCCTCTGCCCGAAGACACTGCGGACGCTCTCCTGACGGAGATGCGGACTCCGGCTCCTTACGAGGTGCCGGATAAGACCAAGAAGAAGGCCAAGGGAACCCGAAAGAGTTCTCGGCGCCAGGTGGTATCGGACTCATCGTCCGATAACTCCGAGACACACTCCTCCCACGAAAACGAGGAGGAGGAAGATGAAGATGCTCCCCCTCCAGCCGGGGGAGACAAGAAAAGGAAGGCCGCCCCAACCGGGGAGGCCGAAGGGTCCAAGAAAGGAAGGACTCTCCTTCCGGACTGCTCCACCACTGTCGCCGAAGGCGAAGACTAGTGGCTGCTCAGGGCCAAGCCCCTGGCGAAGTCGTAAGTATCCGGATACCAGAGTAACTCATAACATACCTTTGTCGCACTGCTTTTCCTAACGCCGAATATGATTATGCAGACCGCCCCAAGCCCGTATCGACGTATCCTCGTCGGACGGTTCCTTGGACTCATCGGATATGGATAGCGACCCACTTCCGACCGCCTCCTCCCCTTGCCCTACGGACAATGCCGAGGTATTGTCTCAAGGGGCACCGAGCCGGGGGGAGACAGTCCCGGAGGCACCTCAAGGCAACCTTCCGGACTCCGGGAGCAAAGGGAGCAAGGCTCCCGGGGACTCCAAGTTCGGCTCTTAGCCGAACACCGCGCTGGAACCTTCAGTGGTTCCGGACTCGGGCAGACGGCCCCCTTCCAAAAGGGGTAAGACGCCCGTGCCGGTGACCTCTGTCCATCCAGAGGCACCGGACAACCTGCTGTGAGCGCTTCGCGGCGCTTCCATCGACGAAGAGCACCGCACTATTATGAGTGCGGTGATCAAGAAGGTTCAGTCCACCAAGAGCGGACTGGCTGAAGCCTATGCCAGCCTTCTAACAGGCTTTGAGGTAAGTATTTAAAATATAGGAAAAATATTACCGCATAGACAGTAGCCCTTGATGCTCTGTTTGGTGTTCACAAAGAAAAGCCAAATAGAGGATCGAATAATATCTGCAGGAGTCTAATATAAGTATGTCTATATGCGTATGCAGGCTTCGCTGCTGACCTCTGCCGCACTGACTGCGGAGGTCGCCGTACTGAAGTAGGACCTCGAGGGGTCCGAGAAAGAGCTCGGCCTTGCCAAGAGGCAGCTCGAGGAGAACAAAGGTAAGTAATACCTTGTCTATATATATACAAAAAAGATGCGATTGCGAAATGACAGGATCATCATGAATGTGTGAGGGGCCACGACCGAAGTGGCGACCCTAAAGCAAGCGCTGTCCGAGGCCGAAGACAAAGCGGCCAAGGAGCGCACCGAGCGGGAAAAGCAAGAGGCACGGGTGGGTGAGGTGCAGCAAGAGCTCCAAGCTCTCATGACGAAGCACGAGGCGTTGGAGCTTGACTCGAAGACACGAGAGTCTAAGCTTGCCGCAGCCCTCGAGAGCGCAAAGAATGCCAAGGCTGAAGCCCAACAGGCCCTCCAGGAGATTGAGGCGATGAGGAAGATAGCGGCGGGTAAGGCATTCAATATGCAAAGCAAGCATGTGAAAGTAAATTACTTGTTACTTACCCGAGTCCGGAGCTCTCCAGGAGCATTCGCAGATTTGCCCCGCAGCGTGTCGGACGCCGCGAAGTTTTACCAGGCCGAGGAGGGAAGCTCGACGGAGAAGCTGTTCTGGTCTCAGTATACCGGGACCGAACACCCGATGCCTATGAGCGACCAGCTGAAGCAACTGGTCGAGCTGCACAAGGCGGCCGAACAGTGTTGTAACCGTGGCCTTCTCTCTCTTTAGCCCTAGCTCACTCTCCCTCTCTGCTGTGTTCAACCCAGGAAGAAGAAGACGGAGGTAGAAGAAGGACACAGTGACACGGTGGTTTTTCCGCCGGCGCAACAACGCCAATGCCACAAGCTCGTACTCGACTCCACGACTGTTACAACGAACCCATCAAGGGTTTTATACCCCGGGGTAGATGCTGGACCTGACCCCCACGTCTACACCCACCCTAGCGCTCGGTCCGGCCCGCTCTGGCCACGCCCACCCCGCGCACGATCGCGCCCTGGACGCGGCGAGCCCTCAACGGCCCGACTCGGTCACCCTGACCCATTCACCAACAGCCGCTCCTGGTCCTACGGTGCAGCATGCACAGCGCACGCCCGTGCCCTAGCCTACTCACGCACGCACACACGCACGCCGACCACGCTCCCGATCGGTCCCGCGCGCGCACACACGCATGCCCGACACGATCACCATGGTTTATGCCCAACACTCACCCCCCTAAGCCACGAACTACAACAGGTGAGTCCATCATCGTCGATGTCGCCATGGCCGTTGCACCGCACCGCTGCGGCCACAGCCGCGCAGCACCCCGCGTCCCGCGCTCCCGGCCCGCGCTCCCGCCGCGCGCGTACACGATCTGCGCAACCAGGTCCAGCGTCTCGACGCGGTCCACTCCTGCGCTCCCGACGCGCCCACTATGTTTGGCGTGCGCCCACTATGTTTGGCGCGCGCCCATACACGCGCCCGACGCGGTGAGCCCGTCGCCACGGCTTGTTCTGCCACGCTCCGCACACCTTCAGCTCGCGCCATGATCGCGCTCCGACGTGATCCACGCGGCCGATCCGGCGTGTCCCGGAGCTTGGCCTTCCCTCCGCCGAGCCACTTCGTGACACCGGGCAGGTCCGCCACACTCCCCGCACGCACGACATCACCATGCTCCGCCGAGCGGGGCAAGCGCCATCGCCGGCGAGCTCCTCCGAACCCGATACTCTGATGCCAATTGTTGTAACCGTGGCCTTCTCTCTCTTTAGCCCTAGCTCACTCTCCCTCTCGGCTGCGTTCAACCCAGGAAGAAGAAGACAGAGGTAGAAGAAGGACACGGTGACACTGTGGTTTTTCCGCCGGCGCAACAACACCAACGCCACGAGCTCGTACTCGACTCCACGGCTGTTACAACGAACCCGTCAAGGGTTTTATACCCCGGGGTAGACGCTGGACCTGACCCCCACGTCTACACCCACCCGAGCGCTCGGTCCGCCCCCCTCTGGCCGCGCCCACCCCGCGCACGATCGCGCCCTGGACGCGGAGAGCCCTTAATGGCCCGACTCGGTCACCCTGACCCGTTCACCAACAGCCGCTCCTGGTCCTACAGTGCAGCATGCACAGCGCACGCCCGCACCCTAGCCTACTCACGCAGCACACACGCACGCCCACTGATGTCTACTACACAACCTTCTTCTTGTAGACGTTGTTGGGCCTCCAAGTGCAGAGGTTTGTAGGACAGTAGCAAATTTCCCTCAAGTGGATGACCTAAGGTTTATCAATCCGTAGGAGGCGTAGGATGAAGATGGTCTCTCTCAAGCAACCCTGCAACCAAATAACAAAGAGTCTCTTGTGTCCCCAACACACCCAATACAATGGTAAATTGTATAGGTGCACTAGTTCGGCGAAGAGATGGTGATACAAGTGCAATATGGATGGTAGATAATAGTTTTTGTAATCTGAAAATATAAAAACAGCAAGGTAACGAATGATAAAAGTGAGCGTAAACGGTATTGCAATGATAGGAAACAAGGCCTAGGTTTCATACTTTCACTAGTGTAGGTTCCCTCAACAATACTAACATAATTGAATCATAAAACTATCCCTCAACATGCAACAAAGAGTCACTCCAAAGTCACTAATAGCGGAGAACGAACGAAGAGATTATGGTAGGGTATGAAACCACCTCAAAGTTATTCTTTCCAATCAATTCGTTGGGCTATTCCTATAAGTGTCACAAACAGCCCTAGAGTTCGTACTAGAATAACACCTTAAGACACAAATCAATCAAAACCCTAATGTCACCTAGATACTCCAATGTCACCTCAAGTATACGCGGGCATGATTATACGATATGCATCACACAATCTCAATTCATCTATTCAATCAACACATAGAACCTCAAAGAGTGCACCAAAGATATACTGGAGAATCACGACGAAAACGTGTGCCAACCCCTATGCATAGGTTCATGAACCCGCAAGTTGGTCACCTTAACATACATTAAGTGGCACGCGGTATCCCATTGTCACCACAGATATCCACGGCAAGACATACATCAAGTGTTCTCAAATCTTTAAAGACTCAATCCGATAAGATAACTCCAAAGGGGAAACTCAGTTCATTACAAGAGAGTAGAGGGGGGAAGAAACATAATAGGATCCAAATATAATAGCAAAGCTCGCGATACATCAAGATCGTGCCAAATCAAGAACACGAGAGAGAGAGAGAGAGAGAGAGAGAGAGAGAGAGAGATCAAACACATAGCTAGTGGTACATACCCTTAGCCTCGAGGGAGAACTACTCCCTCCTCGTCATGGAGAGCACCGGGATGATGAAGATGGCCACCAGTGAGGGTTCCCCCCTCCGGCAGGGTGCCGGAACAGGGCCCCGATTGACTTTTGGTGGCTAAGGCGGCTTCTGGGGCGGAACTCCCGATCTATCTTTCGTTCTGGAAGTTTTAGGTCACGTGGGTATATATGGGTGCAGGGAGGACGTCGGAGGAGCCACGGGGGTCCCACGAGACAGGGGGCGCGCCCCCCACCCTCGTGAGCACCTCGTGTCTCCCCTGACGTGGGGTCCAAGTCCATCAGGTGTGTTTCCTTCCAAAAATAACTTCTCCAGTTGATTTCGTTCCGTTTCGACTCCGTCTGATATTCCTTTTCTTTGAAACACTGAAATAGGCATAAAACAACAAATCTGGGCTGGGCCTCCGGTTAATAGGTTTGTCCCAAAAATAATATAAAAGTGGATAATAAAGCCCAATATTGCCCAAAACAGTAGATAATATAGCATGGAGCAATCAAAAATTATAGATACGTTGGAGACGTATCACCCACCACGCTCCCGATCGGTCCCGCGCGCGCACATACGCACGCCCGACACGATCACCGTGGCTTATGCCCAACAAATAGGCCATGAGGGGCCTTATAGTCTGGATGTGGCCTGGCGACTCCCTTCCCAACAGCTACTTTGGCCTGGTGAGGCGGCTTATGGATGCCTGCCCACGGCTGGAGGCCATAAAGCGGTCCGTCTGCATCGAGGGTGCACGCCGGGCCTTTGACCGTGCGAAGGTGCACTGGGCCAAGATGGATGCTGAGAAGCTGGTGAAGGAGGGGCCGCCGCAGGGCAAGGAGCATCTCCACCCCGAGATGTATTATGAGGGTGTCCTAAAGGGTGCCCGTCTTGTAGCGGACGAGTGTGCGAAAGATGTAATATTTGAATGAACTTGCTCGTGTGATCCTGTAGTATGAAAACTTGTTCATATGCGCTATGCAACGCTTGTTTGAATTTAAAATATTACCTTATGTTCGGTTGTTTATCATATCTGAGAGATGGCTAGTCGTCGGCTTCTGCCCCCATGCCACGAGTGCTGGGGTGTTCGGGATAAACCTGAGCACTCTTTTTCCCATTTTTGGGTCCTTCGAGGGAGGTGCTCAGCACAACGAACAAGGCAATCGGACTATAATGCTTTATCACTCTCACTTAGCCATAGAATTCTATAATTTTAAATTTTGGCGAAGCCCCTAGTATTCGGAAGGCCGAATTCGGGACGCTATACACGCCTTAAGCCGGACAAAGCCTACTCCTCACTCTAAGCGGCATAAGTCTTTAGGGACTCGAAACCTCTCGAACAGCGACCAGTCTCTCGCCTTATCATGACAGTCAGTTTTAGTTTTCTCTACTGAGGTGCTTAGCCCAGCTGAACCGGGGCACAATCACAGTAGTTCTCCCAGTGCTACCTTAGCCGATATAGCGGAATGTAAGATACCAAAACATGGGAGCCGGGCAAACCCAACTATTGACCCAAGACATGATTCGGAGCTGATGCATATAATGCTATAAGTTCGGGGTGCCGCACTGTCGAAAGTGTTCAGACTTCTCATGCCGTATTATGGGGTATGCTTAAGCCCCTGGCGTATTGGCCGTACCAGAGTGCACGGGTGCTGAATGTTATGAATGAACATATATAAAAAAGAGAAGAATAGAGAATGCGATAATAGTCTAGCGCTATGCATTGTTTATTCAAAAAGGTGCGTTAAAGCATAATGATACAAGTAGTGCAATAAGCAAAAAGTAGGACTATTTGACATGTCCCCTCCAAGGGCAAGCTGAGGAACGGTATGTAAAGCAGGTATTTCACTCGTTGTCAGAGACCACCTGGGAGTTCCGTGGTGCGACGTAGCTTTCTGCCTCCTTGGTTGTTGCATCGTGTGTCCGGCAACCGTACTGCCGGACGGGGTTTCCAGAGATTAAAGTCCTGAAAGAGAGAAAAAATAATAAGGCGGGAAGCCCCTAGTGCGGTTGAGCCGCGTCTTGGGGCGTGCCGTAGTCGTGCCCCCTCCCCACATGTGCCCATGGTATTTTCAATGCGTAATTGTGTATGCAGGGCATGGATTTGGCCGTTTGGCTGGGACTGGGGTGGGGGCCGCATTGCTATGCGAGCTCGGAACGTGCCAGGCGGTCTTGCTGCCGATTACTCCAGGCGCGCTTGAAGGAGTCCGGGTCTTTAATCGCTGAACTGGTGGATTGCCTTAAGAGGCTGCCTTGTGCTTCTGCTGCGAGGGCCGCACTGTGCTCCTCCATGCAAAGAGAGCGCTCTGTGTTTCCATTGACTGTGATGACCCCCCGAGTTCCTGGCATCTTGAGCTTGAGGTACGCATGATGTGGTACCTAATTAAATCTCGCAAATGTGATTCGCCCGAGCAGTGCATGATAGCCACTGCGGAACGGGACTATATCGAAGATTAACTCCTTGCTTTGGAAGTTATCCGAGGATCCGAAGACCACTTCCAGCGTGACTGAGCCCGTGCAATGGGCCTCTACACCTGGTATGACACCTTTAAAGGTTGTTTTTCTGGGTTTGATCCTTGAGGGGTCTATGCCCATTTTGCGCATTGTGTCCTGATAAAGCAGGTTCAGGCTGCTGCCACCGTCCATAAGGACTCGAGTGAGGTGAAATCCGTCGATGATTGGGTCTAAGACCAGTGCGGCGAATCCGCCATGACGGATAATAGTGGGGTGGTCCCTGCGATCAAAGGTGATCGGACAGGAGGACCATGGGTTGATCTTTGGGGTGACTGGCTCCAACGCATATACGTCCCTTAGCGCACGCTTCCGCTCCCTCTTGGGGATGTGGGTTGCGTATATCATGTTCACCTTTCGCACTTGTGGGGAGAACCTTTTCTGTCCTCCGGTGTTCGGCTGCCGGGGCTCCTCCTCGTCATCGCTATGTGACCCCTTATCTTTGTTTTCGGCATTTAACTTGCCGGCCTGCTTGAACACCCAACAATCCCTGTTGGTGTGGTTGGCTGGCTTGTCGGGGGTGCCGTGTATTTGACACGAGCGATCGAATATACGGTCCAAACTGGACGGGCCCGGAGTGCTTCTTTTGAATGGCTTTTTCCGCTGACCGGGTTTAGAGCCTCTGAATCCGGCATTGACTGTCGTATCCTCGGTATTGTCGCTGTTAATGCGGCGCTTATGTTTGTTGTGACGTGACCTGCCATTGCCATCCTTGGTATCCAAAGTACCATGGTTCTTTGGTATGTTATTGCTTTGAGCCAGCCAGCTGTCTTCTCCCGCGCAAAAGCGGGTCATGAGTGTCGTGAGGGCTGCCATAGATTTCGGATTTTCCTGGCCAAGGTGCCGGGCGAGCCACTCATCGCGGATGTTATGCTTAAAAGCTGCTAGGGCCTCTGCATCCGGACAGTCGACAATTTAATTTTTCTTTGTTAGGAACCGTGTCCAGAATTGCCTGGTCGATTCCTCTGGCTGCTGAATTATGTGGCTCAAGTCATCGGCATCTGGTGGTCGCACATAAGTGCCCTGAAAGTTGTCAAGGAATGCGGATTCCAGATCTTCCCAACAACCAATGGATTCTGCTGGCAGGCTATTGAGCCAATGCCGAGCTGGTCCTTTGAGCTTGAGTGGGAGGTATTTGATGGCGTGTAGATCATCACCGCGGGCCATGTGGATGTGCAGGAGGAAGTCCTCGATCCATAACGCAGGATCTGTTGTGCCGTCGTATGATTCTATATTTACGGGTTTGAAACCCTCTGGGATTTGATAATCCATTACTTCGTCTGTGAAGCATAGGGTGTGTGCGGCGCCTCTGTACTGGGCTATATCACGACGTACCTCAAATGAGTCTTGTCCCCTGTGTTCGGCCCGGCCAGACTTACTTTTACTGTATTCGGCGTGACGGTTATCGTCTCGTATAGTGGTGTGCCCTCGCGATCCGTAGATCGATCTTGCGTGTTTTGCTTTGTCCTCCAATACGTCTCACAGGTCTGGCGTATTTCCCCATCCCTTGACATTGTTATTTGAGTGGCGTCGGGGTGCGGGCTGAAGTTTTGACTGAAATGTCTCTTTGTCGCGGCCACGAGGTGGCCGATCAGCCGCGTCATACGCTGGAGATGTAGGTTTTGGTGCTTCCTCCTCTAGTCGGGGTAGCAACCTGCGCTTTGGATAACTCTTAGAGGGGCGTTCGAGTTTGTATTATTCGGCCGCAAGGACTTCAGTCCATCTGTCAGCTAGCAAATCTTGATCAGCTTGAAGCTGCTGTTGCTTTTTCTAAAGGCTATTTGCCGTGGCTATAAGCCGGCGCTTTAAGTGCTCTTGTTTGACGGGATCCTCAGGCACGACGAATTTATCATCGTCGAGGCTTGCCTCGTCTTCGGAGGGAGGCATGTAATTATCATCCTCCGCTTCTTCATATGCCGCTCTCTCGGGAGGGCTGGCTTCTCCATCCTCCTGCCCTAAATCTTGCTGGAGGGGATTGTTGTCGTCTTCGGCACTGTCCAGAATGCTATTATCTCCTATGCCGGTGTCACCGCTTTTGCTTTGGCGAGACTTAGAGCGGCGCCGCTGACGTCGGCGCTTGGGTTGCTTCTTGGAGGGGTCATCCTCCGCTGTCCCGTCGCCATTGCCTTCTTTGGGTGTGTCCACCATATATATGGCATATGACGAGGTGGCTGTCCAGTGCCCTGTGGGCAGTGGTTCCTCTTCGTCTCCCGCATCGTCGTCCATACCGTCGATGTCCTCGGAGTCGAAGTCGAGCATGTCGGTTAAGTCGTCGACAGTGGCTACTATGTGGGTGGTGGGTGGGCGGCGAATTTCTTTGTCATCCGCATCCCAATCCTGCTGGACGTAGTTCGGCCAGGACTCTCCTGACAAGAAGAGAGACCTTAATGAGTTCAGTATGTCACCGAAGGGCGAGTGCTGAAAAATATCCGTGGAGGTAAACTCCATGATCGGCGCCCAATCGGATTCGATAGGCACGGGCGCAGGCGGTTCGGAGTTCGTGGCTGGGGATGGATCCGGTAGTTCGGCGTCATGGCTCCCGTGAAGGGTAAGGTCGATACTCGGCTCGGTCGCCGATGAGAGTGCGGCCTCCGTGGCGGGGTCTATCCACCCGTCCATGGATGGCGCAACTGGCTCCGAATTGAGGGTCGGAGCGGTTGCCGTCGCAATCTCCTTGACACTGTCCGATGGTAGAGCTAAATCATGCTCATCATGACCGTGTGGCGCACTAAGAGGGGGCTCGAATCCGTCGAAGATCAAGTCTCCGCGGATATCGGCCGTGTAGTTTAAGCTTCCAAACCTGACCTGGTGGCCAGGGGCGTAACTCTCGATCTGCTCCAGATGGCCAAGCGAGTTGGCCCGTAGTGCGGAGCCGCCGAATACAAAGATCTGTCCGGGAGAAAAGTCTCACCCTGGACTACATCACTATCGATGATCGAAGGAGCCATCAAGCCTAACGGCGACCACACAGAGGAACTCTCAATGAAAGCACCAATGTCGGTGTCAAAACCGGTGGATCTCGGTTAGGGGGTCCCGAACTGTGCGTCTAAGGCGGATGGTAACAGGAGGCAGGGGACACGATGTTTTACCCAGGTTCGGGCCCTCTTGATGGAGGTAAAACCCTACGTCCTGCTTGATTATACTTGATAATATGGGTATTACAAGAGTTAATCTACCACGAGATCAGAGAGGCTAAACCCTAGAAGCTAGCCTATGGTATGATTGTATGTTGTCCTACGGACTAAAACCCTCTGGTTTATATAAACATCGGAGGGGGCTAGGGTTACATAAGGTCAGTTACAAAAGAGGAGATATACATATCCGTATTGCCTAGCTTGCCTTCCACGGCAAGTAGAGTCCCATCCGGACACGGGACGAAGTCTTCAATCTTGTATCTTCATGGTCCAACAGTCCGACCAAAGGATATAATCCGAATGTCCGGATACCCCCTAATCTAGGACTCCCTCAGGCACTGTCTAGAGTTTGACTAGCATATTGAATAACATTTAATTTCTTATCAACTCTTTGTCCTAGAATAGCCCCTACAACATAATCACTAGCATCACACATAATTTCAAAGGGTAAATTCCAATCAGGAGGTTGAACAATAGTTGAAGAAACCAAAGCTTTCTTAAGTATTTCAAATGCTTCTACACAATCATCATCAAAGACAAAAGAAAAATCTTTTTTTAAGAGATTAATCAGAGGCCGAGAAATTTTAGAGAAGTCCTTAATGAACCTCCTATAAAAACTGGCATGACCAAGGAAACTTCTTATACCTTTAATGTCCTTTGGACATGGCATCTTTTCAATAGCATCAACCTTAGCTTTATCAACTTCAATACCTCTTTCAGAAATTTTATGCCCCAAGACAATACCTTCATTAACCATAAAGTGGCACTTCTCCCAATTCAAGACAGGATTAGTTTCTTCACATCTCTGCAAAACTCGATCAAGCTTGCTCAAGCAATCATCAAAAGAAGTTCCATAAACAGAGAAATCATCCATGAATGCCTCAACAATCTTTTCACAAAAGTCAGAGAATATAGCAGTCATACATCTTTGAAAGGTAGTAGGTGCATTACATAAACCAAAAGGCATGCGTCTATAAGCAAATGTAATGAAAGGGCAAGTAAAAATTGTCTTTTCTTGATCTTCTTATGACACAGGTATTTGAGAGAAAGCAGAATAACCATCTAGAAAGCAAAAATGTGTATGCTTGGATAATCTTTCTAGCATTTGATCAATAAAAGGTAACGAGTAATGATCCTTTTTAGTAGCTTTATTTAATTTGCGAAAATCAATTACCATTCTATAACCTGTAATAATTCTTTGTGGGATCAATTCAACTTTATCATTAGGAACAACAGTAATACCTCCCTTCTTAGGGACACAATGGATAGGACTTACCCACTGACTATCAGCAACGGGATAAATTATACCTACCACTAGAAGTTTTAGTATTTCTTTTCTTACCACTTCTTTCATCTTAGGATTTAACCGTCATTGGTGATCAACAACTGGTTTAGCATCCTTCTCCAATTTTATTTTGTGCCAGCATAGAGTGGGACTAATGGCCTTAAGATCATCAAGAGTATATCCAATAGCAGCACGGTGCTTCTTCAGAGTTTTCAATAATTTCTTTCCTTCATGCTCTGAAAGTTTAGCACTAATAATAACAAGATATATCTCTTTCTCATCAAGATAAGCATATTTGAGAGTATCAGGTAAAGGTTTAAGCTCAAACATAGGATCACCCTTAGGTGGAGGGGGATCCCCTAGGATTTCAGCAGGCAAGTTGTGTTTTAAAATAGGTCCCTGTTTAAAGAATACTTCATCTATTTTCCTTCTTTCATTCATAAACATATCATTTTCATGGTCTAGCAAATATTGTTCTAGAGGATCACTAGGAGGCATGGTAATAGAAGCAAGACCAATAAATTCATCTTTACTAGGCAATTCTATATCATGGGGCTGTCTATGAAATTTAGAAAATTAAACTCATGAGACATATCCCCTAAACCAACAGAAACAATATCCTTATTGCAGTATATCTTAGCATTAACAGTATTCAAGAAGGGTCTACCAAATATAATGGGACAAAAGTCATCTTGTGGGGAACCAAGAATAAGAAAATCAGCAGGATATTTAACTTTCCCACACAAGACTTCAACATCTCTAACAATCCCAACTGGTGAAATAGTATCTCTATTGGCAAGCTTATTTGTAACATAAATCTCTTCTATCTCAGCAGGTGCAATATGACGCATAATTTCTTTGTATAAGGAATGGGGTATTGCACTTGCACTAGCACCCATATCACATAAGCCATGATAGCAACGATCTCCTATTTTAACATAAATAACAAGCATGCCTACAACACGTCTATGTTTATTTTTAGTATCTGGTCTAGCAATTCTAGCAGATTCATTGAAGAAGTAAATAACATGCCCATCAATATTATTGGCCAAGAGATCTTTAACCATAGCAGCACTAGGTTCAACTTTAATTTGCTCAGGGGGTTTGGGTGCCTTAATATTACTTTTGTTAACCACAATTGAAGCTTTAGCATGATCCTTTATTCTAACAGGGAAAGGTGGTTTCTCAATAAAAGCAGTAGGAACAACAAGATCATTATAAGTGATAGTCTTTTCTTCAACTTTAATAGGTGCAACTACTTTTACTTCAATGGGAGGATTATATTTAAACCACTTCTCCTTGGGGAGATCAACATGAGTAGTAAAGGATTCACAGAAAGAAGCTACTATCTCAGAGTCAAGTCCATATTTAGTGCTAAATTCATGGAAAGCATCGGTATCCATAAAAGATTTAACACAATCAAACTTAGGTGTTATACCTGACTCCTTACCCTCGTCGAGGTCCCAATCTTCAGAGTTGCGTTTAATTCTTTCCGATAAATCCCATTTGAATTCAATAGCCTTCATCATAAAAGATCCAGTACAAGAAGTATCGAGCATGGAGTGATTACTGAGAGAAAGTTGAGCATAAATTTTTTGAATAATCATTTCTTTTGAGAGCTCATGATTGGGGCATGAATATAACATTGACTTAAGCCTCCCCCAAGCTTGAGCAATGTTTTCTCCTTCGTGAGGCCAAAAATTATATATATAATTACGATCACGATGAACAAGATGCATAGGATAAAACTTCTGATGAAATTCCAATTTCAATTGTTGGTAGTTCCATGATCCAATACCATCACATAGCCTCAACCATGTCAATGCATCTCCCTTCAAAGATAAAGGGAAGACCTTCTTCTTGATAACATCCTTGGGTTATACCTGCAAGCTTAAATAATTGTAACGCCCCGTATGTAACTTGCCATATTTGTATTCCAACTCTTGCCATTTTCGGCTCTAAGTTATGATATTCCCTTGTGGTTGGGTTTTTTCTTTGTTTTGCATTTTGTCCATGTCATGCATCTCATATCATGTCATCATGTGCATCGCATTTGCATGCGTGTTCGTCTCATGCATCCGAGCATTTTTTCCGTTGTCCGTTTTGCGATCCGACACTCCTATGTCCTCCGGCGCCCCTTTTTGCCTCTTTTCGTGTGCGGGTGTTAAATGTTCTCGGATTGGACCGAGACTTGCCAAGCGGCCTTGGTACACTACCGGTAGACCGCCTGTCAAGTTTCGTGCCATTTGGAGTCCGTTTGATACTCCAACGGTTAACCGAGGAACCGTAAAGGCCTTGTGTGTGTTGCAGCCCAACACCCCTCCAAAGTGGCCCAAAACCCATCTAAAACCCCTCCATCCTCTTGGTCGTTCGATCACGATCGCGTAGCCAAAAACCGCACCTCATTTGGACTCTCCTAGCTCCCTCTACCTATAAATATATGCCCCCCTCCGAAATATTCGGGCGAAACCCTAGCACTGCTCCCTCTCCGCCACCGGACACGTCCGGATCGGGCCAGACGCGTCCGCCGCCACGCCCGCACCAATCCGCTGCTGCCACGTGTCCCCGCCGCCACCTCGCCGCCACCGGCCCGCTCCGCCCAGATCCGGCCCCCGC
>NC_041380.1:275693594-275734142 GCF_002162155.2 Triticum dicoccoides | reverse complement strand
TGCCTCGCCCTGCCGCCCGCGACTGCTCCCCGCCGCCTGGGTCACTGGAACGCCGCCCGGCCGCGCCATCTCCGCCGCCGGCCGCCGCCGCGGACCCCGCGCCGCTCCGGCCTCCTCCACGCCTCCCCGCACCTCTCCGGCGAGCTCTCCTAGCTCCGGCCACCGTGGGAGAATGACGACGGTCCTTGGGAACCGTGCCCAGATCCAAATCCAGAGAGGGTTGACCCGAATTTTTCACTGTCCTTTTTGCATTATTTTTTCTAGCACTTTTCATCGCATCATAACTCCGCATCCGTAGCTCTGTTTCGTGCATGTGGCATATCAATTTGTTTGTTAGGATGTGCTCTTCATTTTGTTCCATTGCACCATGCTTGTTTGAGTCCACCTTTATGCCTAAAATTCTGTTGCA
The DNA here is from genome assembly GCF_002162155.2 of Triticum dicoccoides. Taxonomy (NCBI): domain Eukaryota; kingdom Viridiplantae; phylum Streptophyta; class Magnoliopsida; order Poales; family Poaceae; genus Triticum; species Triticum dicoccoides. The sequence continues at coordinate 275,733,733 of NC_041380.1, read as the reverse complement.
AGAGTGCTATAAAATGTTAGTTTCTGTTTCTTATCAGTTTATGAGCATTTGTCATTTTTGCCATGATTATTGTGTGCCTCCTATGAACTTGAGCCCTACATGTGTTTTGGGCTATGCCATTCCATATTTACAGGGGTGTATGCCATGTATTTTTGTGATCAATGTGGTGACTAGCACATGCATGCAAAGTAGCTCTCGTGATGTTGCTGATTTCAGGGACTTAGAATTTCACCAAGTCATGTTCCTGTTGTTATTTTTATGTCATGTATTCATGTTGCTACAGAGTGATCCATGCCTCTTTTGAGTACGTTTAGTAAGGATGATTTGAGCATATGGTTATGCTATATCCATACATGTCTTTGTTTGCATTTATGGAGTACCCTAGCATGACTCAATCTTGCTCTACTTTTGCTATAAAATGTTCCTGGCAGATTGTTTACATGTTATTCAATTTTGCCAAGGTTGTTGTAGTTGATCCATGCATGCTATGAGATTGTTCTTGCCATGTTTAGCTTCTTGATCATGTCTTCTTGCTGGGTGTATGCTTAGCTTGTCATGCAATGCCTTGTGTCGAGTGCATCGAGCTCGCAACTATGCCTACGTAACTCTGTTTTTGCCATGTCCAGTTTTCTGCTAAGTCTAAATCTGTTAACGAAACTTGCTATGTTTACATGGGTGCCATCATATCTTCTGATCCTTTTTGTCTTATGGTCAGTAAGGGACTTTTGCTATATGTCTTGAGGAGATCACTGCCATGTGCTTTGTTGATATGTTGGAGTGTAGTAGCTTAGTTTATTGTTGCATTCTAGATGGCATCATGCTGTTAATCGCAGAATTGTGTCATTCTTGTTTTGCTTGCCATTTGCAAAACGTGCATCCGATTCCGGTGATCTTTATATCGATTTCAACTGAAATCAACTCATCTTTCCAGCGGCACTCTTGGTTTGCCAAGTTGAGGCCTGGTTCAATATTTTCCTTCCGGAGCATGCATATGCATTGCATATCACATCCCGCATATCATGCCATGTTTTGCATCATGTTGCTTGAGCATTGCACTGTGGTTGATTGTGGTTTCCTTTGCTTGTGTTCTTGACTTGGCTAGAGCCGGGAGACGAGTACATGATCAAGGAACCCGTTGAGTACACTTACGAGGATCAAGCTTACGTCAACTCGGAGAACTTTGTAGGCAAGATGACCATACCCTCGAAATCACTTCTATCTTTGCTTGCTAGTTGCTCACTCTATTGCTATGCCACGATACCTACCACATGCTTTATCATGCCTCCCATATTGCCATGTCAAACCTCTAACCCACCTTGTCCTAGCAAACCGTTGTTTGGGTATGTTACCGCTTTGCTCAACCCCTTTTATAGCGTTGCTAGTTGCAGGTGAAGATGGAGTTTGTTCCTTGTTGGGACATGTTTATTGTTGATATCATTATTATATCTTGTTTAATTTAATGCATCTATATACTTGGTAAATGGTGGAAGGCTCGGCCTTATGCCTGGTGTTTTGTTCCACTCTTGTCGCCCTAGTTTCCGTCATACCGGTGTTATGTTCCTTGATTTTTGCGTTCCTTACGCGGTTGGGTTATAATGGGAACCCCTTGACAGTTCGCCTTGAATAAAACTCCTCCAACAAGGCCCAACCTTGGTTTTACCATTTGCCACCTAAGCCTTTTTCCATTGGGTTCCGCGGACTCAAGGGTCATCTTTATTTTAAACCCCCGTGCCAGTGCTCCTCTGAGTGTTGGTCCAAACTAGAGTCCTTTGCAGCGCCCCCTCGGGGAAACTCGAGGTTTGGTTTTAGTTGTACGGAGCGCTCATCCGGTGTGCCCTGAGAACGAGATACGTGCGACTCCTATCGGGATTTGTCGGCACATCGGGCGGCTTTGCTGGTCTTGTTTTACCATTGTCGAAATGTCTTGTAACCGGGATTCCGAGTCTGATCGGGTCTTCCTGGGAGAAGGAATATCCTTCGTTGACCGTGAGAGCTTGTGATGGGCTAAGTTGGGACACCCCTGCAGGGATTTGAACTTTCGAAAGCCGTGACCACGGTTATGGGCAGATGGGAATTTGTTAATGTCCGTTTGTAGAGAACTTGACACTTGACTTAATTAAAATGCATCAACCGAGTGTGTAGCCGTGATGGTCTCTTTTCGGCGGAGTCTGGGAAGAGAACACAGTCTCGTGTTATGCTTGAACGTAAGTAGTTCTAGGATCACTTCTTGATCTTTGTAGCTTCTCGACCGTGCTTTGCCTTCTCTTCTCGCTCTCATTTGCGTATGTTAGCCACCATATATGCTAGTGCTTGTTGCAGCTCCACCCCACTACCTTTTCCTACCCATGAGCTTAAATAGTCTTGACCGCGAGGGTGTGAGATTGCTGAGTCCCCGTGACTCACAGATTACTTCCAAAACCAGATGCAGGTGCCGATGATGCCATTCCAGGTGATGCGACCGAACTCAAGTGGGAGTTCGACGAGGATTCAGGGCGTTACTATGTTTCCTTTCCAGATGATCAGTAGTGGAGCCCAGTTGGGGCGATCGGGGATCTTATGCATTTGGGGTTGTCTTTATTTTGGGTTCGTAGTCGGACCCTGATTGTATTCTGGATGACGTAATGCTATATTTATGTATTGCGTGAAGTGGCGATTGTAAGCCAACTCTTTATCTCTTTCTTATTCAGTACATGGGATGTGTAAAGATTACCCCTCTTGCAACATGCCTACAATGCGGTTATGCCTCTAAGTCGTGCTCCGACATGTGGGAGATATAGCCGCATCGTGGGTATTACAATAATCCACAAACTTCATCCACATAGATTAGGTGCAAATCGGGATGTAATTTTCCATCACCTGTGAAAGGATTAGCTAGCAGTTTCTCTATCATACCCGAAGGAATTTCAAAGTAAACATTTTCAGTAGGTTCAGTAAGTTGAGGAGCAACTCTTTGCTCACCTGGTCGGGGTGAAGATACCCCGAACAAGCCCCTCAAAGGATTATGTTCCATAGTAACAAGTGACAGTAAATTTCAGCACACTATATAGATTTTACCTTACCAAATTCCACCTACCAAAGGCGCTTCACTCCCCGGCAACGACGCAAGAAAAGAATCTTGATGACCCACAAGTGTAGGGGATCTAACATAGCCTTTTCTATAAGTAAGAGTGTCGAACCCAACGAGGAGCATAAGGAAATGATAAGCAGTTTTCAGTAAGGTATTCTCTCCAAGCACTGAAATTGTCGGTAACAGATAGTTTTGTGATATGGTAATTTGTAACGAGTAACAAGTAATGCAAGTAAATAAGGTGCAGAAAGATGGCCCAATCCTTTTTGTAGCAAAGGACAAGCCTGGACATACTCTTATATGAGGGAAAGCACTCCCGGGGACACATGGGAATTATTGTCAAGCTAGTTTTCATCACGCTCATATGATTCACATTCGGTACTTTGATAATTTGATATGTGGGTGGACCGGTGCTTGGGTACTGTCCTTACTTGGACAAGTATCCCACTTATGATTAACCCCTATTGCAAGCATCCGCAACTACAACAGAAGTATTAAGGTAAACCTAACCATAGCATGAAACATATGGATCCAAATTAGCCCCTTACGAAGCAACGCATAAACTAGGGTTTAAGATTCTGTCACTCTAGCAACCCATCATCTACTTATTACTTCCCAATGCCTCCCTATAGTCCCAAACAATGGTGAAGTGTCATGTAGTCAACGTTCACATGACACCACTAGAGGGATGACAACATACATCTCATCAAAATATCGAACGAATACCAAATTCACATGACTACTTATAGCAAGACTTCTCCCATGTCCTCGGGAACAAACGTAACTACTCACAAAGCATATTCATGTTCATAATCAGAGGGGTATTAATATGCATAATGGATCTGAACATATGATCTTGCACCAAGTAAACCAACTAGCATCAACTACAAGGAGTAATCAACACTACTAGCAACCCACAGGTACCAATCTGAGGTTTGGATACAAAGATTGGATACAAGATATGAACTAGGGTTTGAGATGAGATGGCGCTGGTGAAGATGTTGATGGAGATTGACCCCCTCCCAATGAGAGGATCATTGGTGATGATGATGGTGATGATTTCCCCCTCCCGGAGGGTAGTTCCCATGGCAGAACAGCTCCGCCGGAGCCCTAGATTGGTTCTGCCAAGGTTCCGCCTCGTGGCGGCGGAGTTTCGTCCCATGAGATAGCTTATGATTTTTTCCTCGATGAAAGACTCCATATAGCCAAAGATGGGCATCGGAGGGCCACCAGGGGCCCCACGAGGCAGGGGGTAGGGCGCGCCGCCCACCCTCGTGGATGGTGGGTGGCCCCCCTCTGGTAGTTCTTTCGCCCAATATTTTTTATATATTCTGAAAATAATTCCCGTGGAGTTTCAGGACTTTTGGAGATGTGCAGAATAGTTCTCTAATATTTGCTCCTTTTCCAGCTGTCGGCATTCCCCCTCTTCATGTAAACCTTGTAAAATAAGAGAGAATAGGCATAAGTATTGTGACATAATGTGTAATAACAGCCCATAATGCAATAAATATCGATAGAAAAGCATGATGCAAAATGGACGTATCACTCCCCGCCCCGACGCGGTTCTGGTGGGCGATCTCGCCGAGGACGATGGCGTCTCTCCCCCCGCCTGCACCTCCACCGTCCGTCCGGCCCGCCCCTCCTCGGCCCCTTGATATGTCTCCAACGTATCTAAAATTTTTGATTGCTCCATGCTATTATATTATTTGTTTTGGATGTTAATGGGCTTTATTTTACACTTTTATATCATTTTTAAGACTAACCTATTAACCGGAGGCCCAGCCCAAATTGCTGTTTTTTTGCCTATTTCAGTGTTTTGCAGAAAAGAAATATCAAACGGAGTCCAAACGGAATGAAACCTTCGGGAACGTGATTTTCTCAACAAACGCGATCCAGGAGACTTGGAGTGGGAGTCAAGAAACAATCAAGGTGGCCACGAGGCAAGGGGGCGCGCCTACCCCCCTGGGCGCGCCCTCCACCCTCGTGGGCCCCTCGTTGCTCCACCGACCTACTTCTTCCTCCTATATATATCCACGTACCCCCCCCCAAACATCCAAGAGCACCACGAAAACCTAATTCCACCACCGCAACCTTCTGTACCCGAGAGATCCCATCTTGGGGCCTTTTCCGGAGCTCCGCCGAAGGGGGCATTGATCACGGAGGGCCTCTACATCAACTCCATGGCCTCTCCGATGATGTGTGAGTAGTTTACTTCAGACCTACGGGTCCATAGTTATTAGCTAGATGGCTTATTCTCTCTCTTTGGATCTCAATACAAAGTTCTCCTCGTTTCTCTTGGAGATCTATTCTAAGCGGTGTGTTTGTCGAGATCCGATGAATTGTGGGTTTATGATCAAGTTTATCTATGAATAATATTTGAATCTCCTCTGAATCCTTTTATGTATGATTGGCTTATCTTTGCAAGTCTCTTCGAATTATCAGCTTGGTTTGGCCTACTAGATTGATCTTTCTTGCAATGGGAGAAGTGCTTAGCTTATGGTTCAATCTTGCGGTGCTCGATCCCAGTGACAGAAAGGGAAACGACACGTATTGCATTGTTGCCATCGAGGATAAAAGGATGGGGTTTATATCATATTGCATGAGTTTATCCCTCTACATCATGGCATCTTACTTAAAGCATTACTCTGTTCTTATGAACTTAATACTCTAGATGCATGTTAGATAGAGGTCGATGTGTGGAGTAATAGTAGTATATGCAGAATCGTTTCGGTCTACTTGTCGCGGACGTGATGCCTATATACATGATTGTACCTAGATATTCTCATAACTATGCTCAATTCTATCAATTGCTCGACAGCAATTCGTTTACCCATCATAATACTTATGCTCTTGAGAGAAGCCACTAGTGAAACCTATGGCCCCCGGGTCCATCTTCCATCATATTAACCTTCCAACACTTAGCTATTTCTATTACCGTTTATTTTACTTTGCATCTTTATTTCTCTTTATCATAAAAATACCAAAAATATTATCTTATCATATCTATCAGATCTCACTCTCATAAGTGACCATGAAAGGATTGACAACCCCTTTATCGCGTTGGTTGCGAGGTTCTTATTTGTTTGTGTAGGTGCGTGGGACTCGAGCGTGATCTCCTACTGGATTGATACATTGGTTCTCAAAAACTGAGGGAAATACTTACACTACTTTACTGCATCACCCTTTCCTCTTCAAGGGAAAACCAAGGCAGTGCTCAAGAGTTAGCAAGAAGGATTTCTAGCACCGTTGCCGGGGATATTCGCGCCAAGTCAAGTCAAAATTTGACTCCCGACAATGAGCCATTTCTAGCACCGTTGCCGAAATCTACGCACAAGTCAAGACATACCAAGTGCCCATCACAAACTCTTATCCCTCGCATTACATTATTTGTCATTTGCCTCTCGTTTCCCCCCCCCCACTTCACCCTTGCAGTTTTATTTGCCCTCTCTTTTTGTTTGCTCGTGTGTTAGATTGCTTGCTTGTCACGATGGCTCAAGATAATACTAAATTGTGTGACTTTGCCAATACCAAAAATAGTGATTTTATTAGCACTCCGATTGCTCCTCTTACCGATGCTGAATCTTGTGAAATTAATGCTGCTTTGTTGAATCTTGTCATGAAAGATCAATTCACCGGCCTTCCTAGTGAAGATGCCGCTATCCATCTAAACAACTTTGTTGATTTGTGTGATATGCAAAAGAAGAAAGATGTGGACAATGATATTGTTAAATTGAAGCTATTTCCTTTTTCCCTTAGAGATCGTGCTAAAGCTTGGTTTTCGTCCTTGCCTAAAAATAGTATTGATTCATGGAATAAGTGCAAAGATGCTTTTATCTCTAAGTATTTTCCTCCTGCTAAGATCATCTCTCTTAGAAATGATATTGTGAATTTTAAGCAACTTGATCATGAACATGTTGCACAATCTTGGGAGAGGATGAAATTAATGATACGTAATTGCCCTACACATGGTTTGAATCTTTGGATTATTATACAAATGTTTTATGCCGGATTGAATTTTGCTTCTAGAAATCTTTTAGATTCGGCCACGGGAGGCACTTTTATGGAAATCACTTTAGGATAAGCTACTAAACTCCTAGATAATATTATGGTTAATTATTCTCAATGGCACACTGAAAGATCTACTAATAAAAAAGTGCATGCGATAGAAGAAATTAATGTTTTGAGTGGAAAGATGGATGAACTTATGAAATTGTTTGCTAATAAGAGTGTTTCTCTGATCCTAATGATGTGTCTTTGTCTACCTTGATTGAGAATAATAATGAATCTATGGATGTGAATTTTGTTGGTAGGAATAATTTTGGTAACAATGCGTATATAGGAAACTTCAATCCTAGGACGTTCCCTAGTAATTCCTCTCATAATTATGGTAATTCCAACAACAATTCTTATGGAAATTTTAATAAGATTCCCTCCGAATTTGAGACTAGTGTTAAGGAGTCTATGAATTTGCAAAAGAATTTCAATGCTTTGCTTGAAGAAAAATTGCTTAAGGTTGATGAATTGGTTGGAACGTTGATAGAATTTCTCTTGATGTTGATTCTTTGAAACTTAGATCTATTCCACCTAAGCATGATATCAATGAGTCTCTCAAAGCCATGAGAATTTCCATTGATGAGTGCAAAGAAAGAACCGCTAGGATGCGTGCTAAGAAAGATTGCTTTGTGAAAGCGTGTTCTTCTAGTTTCTATTAAAGAAGATGAAGATCTAAAAGTTATTGATGTGTCTCCTATTAAATCTTTGTTTTGCAATATGAACCTTGATAATGATGGGACTGAAGATGAGCCACCTTTACCTAGAAGGTGTTCCAAAAATTCAGAGTTTTTAGATCTTGATACAAAAATTGGTAAAAGTGGGATTGAAGAGGTCAAAACTTTTGATATCAATGAACCCACTATTTTGGATTTCAAGGAATTTAATTATGACAATTGCTCTTTGATGGATTGCATTTCCTTGTTGCAATTCGTGCTAAATTCTCCTTGTGCTTATTGTCAAAATAAAGCTTTTACTAAACATATCATTGATGCTTTGATGCAATCTTATGAAGAAAAACTTGAGTTGGAAGTTTCTATCCCTAGAAAACTTTATGGTGAATGGGAACCTACTATTAAAATTAAAATTAAAGATCATGAATGCTATGCTTTGTGTGATTTGTGTGCTAGTGTTTCCACGATTCTGAAAACTTTATGTGATTTGCTAGGATTCCGTGATTTTAATGATTGTTCTTTAAACTTGAACCTTGTGGATTCCACTATTAAGAAACCTATGGGAAGAATTAACGATGTTCTTATTGTTGCAAATAGGAACTATATGCCCATAGATTTCATTGTTCTTGACATAGATTGCAATCCTTCATGTCCTATTATTCTTGGTAGACCTTTCCTTAGAACGATTGGTGCAATTATTGATCTGAAGGAAGGGAATATTAGATTCCAATTTCCGTTAAGGAAAGGCATGTAACACTTCCCTAGAAAGAAATTTAAATTACCATATGACTCTATTATGAGATCCACTTATGGATTGCCTACCAAAGATGACAATACCTAGATCTATCCTTGCTTTTATGCCTAGCTAGGGGCCTTAAACGATAGCGCTTGTTGGGAGGCAACCCAATTTTACTTTTATTCCTTGATTTTTTTCTCCTATTTAGTAATAAATAATGTATCTAGCATCTGTTTTGGTTGTGTTTTTTTGTGTTTAATTAGTGTTTGTGCCAAGTAGAACCATTGGGAAGACTTGGGGAAAGTCTTTTTAATCTTGCTGTAAAAAAACAGAAACTTTAGCTCTCACGAGAATTGCTGGCATTTTTATTTGGAAAGTGCTATTTAGTTAATTCTTTTTGCAGATGATTAATAGATAAATTACTCATGTCCAGCAATTTATTTTAGAATTTTTGGGGTTCCAGAAGTTGATTGTTCTGTTTTTGACAGACTCTATTTTTCTTGTGTTGTTTGCTTATTTTGATGAATCTATGGCTAGTAAAAGAGTTTATAAACCATAGAGAAGTTGGAATACAGTAGGTTTAAGACCAATATAAATAAATAATGAGTTCATTACAGTACCTTTAAGTGGTGTTTTGTTTTCTTTCGCTAACGGAGCTCACGAGATTTTCTACTTCAAGTTTTGTGTTGTGAAGTTTTCAAGTTTTGGGTAAAGATTTGATGGATTGTGGAACAAGGACTGGCAAGAGCCTAAGCTTGGGGATGCCCATGGCACCCCCAAGATAATCTAAGGACACCTAAAATCCAAAGCTTGGGGATGCCTCGGAAGGCATCCCCTCTTTCGTCTACTTCTATCGGTAACTTTACTTGGAGCTATATTTTTATTCGCCACATGATATGTGTTTTGCTTGGAGCGTCTTGTATTTGAGTCTTTGCTTTTTCGTTTACCATAATCATCGTTCCTGTACACACCTTTTGAGAGAGACTCACATGATATAAAATTTATTAGAATACTCTATGTGCTTCACTTATATCTTTTGAGCTATGTAGTTTTTGCTCTAGCGCTTCACTTATACCTTTTAGAGCATGGCGGTGGTTTTATTTTATAGAAATAATTGATCTCTCATGCTTCACTTATATTATTTTGAGAGTCCTTGAGAACAACATGGCAATTTGCTTTTAGGGGTAATAAAAACTTTCATATAAGTGCATTGAATACTAAGAGAAGTTTGATACTTGATGATTGTTTTGAGATATGGAGATAGTGATATTAAAGTTGTGCTAGTTGAGTAGTTGTGAATTTGAGAAATACTTGTGTTGAAGTTTGTAAGTCCCGTAGCATGCACGTATGGTAAACGTTGTGTAACAAATTTGAAACATGAGGTGTTATTTGATTGTCTTCCTTATGAATGGCGGTCGGGGACGAGTGATGGTCTTTTCCTACCAATCTATCCCCCTAGGAGCATGCGCGTAATACTTGGTTTTTGATGACGTGTAGATTTTTGCAATAAGTATGTGAGTTCTTTATGACTAATGTTGAGTCCACGGATTATATGCACTCTCACCCTTCCATCATTGCTAGCCTCTTCGGTACCGTGCATTGCCCTTTCTCACCTTGAGAGTTGGTGCAAACTTCGCCGGTGCATCCAAATCCCGTGATACGATACGCTCTATCACACATAAACCTCCTTATATCTTCCTCAAAACAGGCACAATACCTATCTATTATGGCATTTCCATAGCCATTCCGAGATATATTGCCATGCAACTTTCCACCATTGCGTTTATTATGACACGCATCATCATTGTCATATTGCCTTGCATGATCATTTAGTTGACATCGTATTTGTGGCAAAGCCACCGTTCGTAATTTTTCATACATGTCACTCATGAGTCATTGCACATCCTGGTACACCGCCGGAGGCATTCATATAGAGTCTTATCTTGTTCTAGTATCGAGTTGTAATCATTGAGTTGTAAATAAAAAGAAGTGTGATGATCATCATTGATAGAGCATTGTCCCAAAAAAAGGCCAAAAAAGAAAAAAAGAAGGCCCAAAAAAAGAGAATAAAAAGGGGCAATGCTACTATCCTTTTTCCACACTTGTGCCTCAAAGTAGCACCATGATATTTATGATAGAGAGTCTCTTCTTTTGTCATTTTGATATACTAGTGGGAAATTTTCATTATAGAACTTGGCTTGTATATTCCAACAATGGGCCTCCTCACGTGCCGTAGGTATTCGTGAGCAAGCAAGTTGGATGCACACCCACTTAGTTTCTTTTGTTGAGCTTTCATACATTTATAGCTCTAGTGCGTCCGTTGCACGGCAATCCCTACTCCTTGCATTGACATTAATTGATGGGCATCTCCCTAGCCATTGATTAGCTGCGTCAATGTGAGACTTTCTCCATTTTTGTCTTCTCCACATAACCCCCTTCATTATATTCTATTCCACCCATAGTGCTATATCCATGGCTCACGCTCATGTATTGTGTGAAAGTTCAAAAACATTTGAGATTACTAAAGTATGAAACAATTGCTTGGCTTGTCATCGGGGTTGTGCATGATGAGAGCATTCTTGTGTGACGAAAATGGAGCATGACCAAACTATATGATTTTGTAGGGATGAACTTTCTTTGGCCATGTTATTTTGAGAGGACATGATTGCTTAGTTAGTATGCTTGAAGAATTATTATTTTTATGTCAATATTAAACTTTTATCTTGAATCTTTCGGATCTGAACATTCATGCCACGATAAAGAAAAAATTGCATTGAGAAATATGTTAGAAAGCATTCCACATCAAAAATTCTTTTTTAACATTTACCTACTCGAGGACGAGCAGGAATTAAGCTTGGGGATGCTTGATACGTCTCCAACGTATCTATAATTTTTGATTGCTCCATGCTATTATATTATCTGTTTTGGATGTTAATGGGTTTATTTTACACTTTTATATCATTTTAGGACTAACCTATTAACCGGAGGCCCAGCCCAAATTGCTGTTTTTTGCCTATTTCAGTGTTTCGCAGAAAAGGAATATCAAACGGAGTCCAAACGGAATGAAACCTTCGGGAACGTGATTTTCTCAACAAACGTGATACAGGAGACTTGGAGTGGGAGTCAAGAAACAATCAAGGAGGCCACGAGGCAGGGGGCGCGCCTACCCCCTGGGCGCGCCCTCCACCCTCGTGGGCCCCTCGTTGCTCCACCGACCTACTTCTTCCTCCTACATATATCCATGTACCCCCCAAACATCTAGGAGCACCACGAAAACCTAATTCCACCGCCGCAACCTTCTGTACCCGAGAGATCCCATCTTGGGGCCTTTTCCGGAGCTCCGACGGAGGGGCATTGATCACGGAGGGCCTCTACATCAACTCCATGGCCTCTCCGGTGATGTGTGAGTAGTTTACTTTACACCTACGGGTCCATAGTTATTAGCTAGATGGCTTCTTCTATCTCTTTGGATCTCAATATGAAGTTCTCCTCGTTTCTCTTGGAGATCTATTCGATGTAATCTTCTTTTGCGGTGTGTTTGTCGAGATCCGATGAATTGTGGGTTTATGATCAAGTTTATCTATGAAGAATATTTGAATCTCCTATGAATTCTTTTATGCATGATTGGTTTATCTTTGCATGTCTCTTCGAATTATTAGTTTGGTTTGGCCTAATAGATTGACCTTTCTTGCAATGGGAGAAGTGCTTAGCTTTGGGTTCAATCTTGCGGTGCTCGATCCTAGTGACAGAAAGGGAAACGACACGTATTGTATTGTTGCCATCGAGGATAAAAAGATGGGGTTTATATCATATTGCATGAGTTTATCCCTCTACATCATGGCATCTTACTTAAAGCATTACTCTATTCTGAACTTAATACTCCAGATGCATGCTGGATAGCGGTCGATGTGTGGAGTAATAGTAGTAGATGCAGAATCGTTTTGGTCTACTTGTCGTGGACGTGATGCCTATATACATGATCATACCTAGATATTCTCATAACTATGCTCAATTCTATCAATTGCTCGACAGTAATTCGTTTACCCACCGTAATACTTATGCTCTTGAGAGAAGCCACTAGTGAAACCTATGGCCCCCGGGTCCATCTTCCATCATATTAGTCTTCCAACACTTAGCTATTTCTATTACCGTTTATTTTACTTTGCATATTTATTTCTATTTATCATAAAAATACCCAAAATATTATCTTATCATATCTATCAGATCTCACTCTCGTAAGTGACTGTGAAGGGATTGACAACCCCTTTATCGCGTTGGTTGCGAGGTTCTTATTTGGTTGTGTAGGTGCGTGGGACTCGAGCGTGATCTCCTACTGGATTGATACCTTGGTTCTCAAAAACTGAGGGAAATACTTACGCTACTTTACTGCATCACCCTTTCCTCTTCAAGTGAAAACCAACGTAGCACCATCCCCGCCGGCCGTCTCGCTCCCTTGCGCCCCTCCCCCGCCTCCCCTCCCCCGCTCCCAGTTCGTCCGGCCATGCCGCGGGAATGGGACAACGGGGAGGCCCGTCGTAAACATCGCTATGACGACCGGCCCCGCCACTCCCCGAACGCGGTCCACTGTGAGGAGGAGTGCCGGCGGGAGCTTCATGAGCTTTGCGGCAGGCATCGTGACGTCCGCCGATCCCTGGGCCGTTCAGACCGACGCGGCCGCTCTCATTCGCCTCCGGGCGCCGCGGCCGATGGGCGCGGGAGTCGTCGCTCGCCCTCCCCGGTCCCGCGTCGTGGGCGCTCCCCTTCGCCGTCGCGCCCATCCCGCCTTCCGTCTCCTCGCCTACAAGCCCAACAGCCTCCCGTCACGGCCTAAAAGTACGTCCCTCCTCAAGATGGCAATGGGGACGGGGATCACCGAGGGGCACGTCACCATCCCCGCCCCGATCCCCGCTAATACCCATCCCCGCTAGCCCCGCCAACCTTGGCGGGGGGGGGGACAATCCCCATCACCGCTAACAACGGGTACCTGATCCCATGGGGATCCCCATGGAGACCAACAGTAGAAAAATAACAGTAAAAGAGGACCACAAACCACATTATTTTTGACATATTCAATCATTCATTATAGCAACAAAATAGCAATACATTAGAATAACAAACCAAAATAATTTTGGCAACAATCTTCCCGTACAGAAGCACAAACACATTACACAACAATTGGTTCATCTCCAGATCACAACCACTAGCCAAGCCTCACATAATAATAAGGCATGCATACATCAAGCTACCCTTCTGAACATCACATACACAGCCACCCTTCTGAACATCAAGCTACTGAAACTAAAATGCAGAGAGATCACCACATACACAGCCACCCTTCTGAACATCAAGCTATTCAACAGATTGCAGAAGCAAGAGATGAAACAAACAACCTGCTGATCAGCTGCTTGCGCTTGAGGTGGGGGAGGAGGAGGCAGGTCGCCGGTCTTTATCATCGTCGCCACTATCACCGTCGCGGACTCGCAGTCAGCTTCTTGCCTGGCTGTCGCTCGCCATCATCACCGTGGCAGACTCTTGAGGAGGTGAGGAGGTGAGGAGGTGAATGAGGTGAACGAGGAGGTGGCGGGGTCGCGAGGAGGCGAAGCCGCGAAGGGCATGAGAGGGCGACGGGCCACGAGAAGGGGCTGCCGGATGCAGCTGCGGGAGGTGGGGTGGGGAACAGAGTGGAGCGGCTGCGGGGGTTAGGATTTGCTTGTATATATATTGGTTGACTAGTTTGACTGACAGGTGGGGTCCCGGGTATCCATGGAGGCTCCATGGAGCCAGTTTGGCCGCCATTCCCGCCCCGCCAGGTTCTCGGGTACCCGCCCCATTATCCCCATGGGGGGATTTTGCCCCCATCACCGCTTCTTAGCGGGTAAATCCCCGCGGATACCCGCCTCCACGGGGAAAATTGCCACTTTGAGTCCCTCCGCATGCTGCCGCCGCGGCCCCTCCCGCTCCCATGGCCGTTGCGGGTGGCGCTCCGGCTCGTGGCTGCCAAGGCCAAGCTAAGAAGAAGAAGCATCATGGTCAGGGCCGTGGCGTCTTGGCCACCCCCGCCCCGCGTGCCCCGGGCTCTTCGACCACCCTGGGGCCGGTGTCCGGTCTCCCCCGTCCTCCGTGCTTCAATTGCGGTGTGGCGGGTCATTCCCAAGTCTCCCGCGTCAACCCTCAGTGTTGCTACATCTGCAAGGACCCAGGCCATCCCGCCCTTCTATGCCCGGATCGCCCCGTGCCGGCAGAGCTCATGATGTACGGTCATGGCATCGAGGGGTTGGGTTTATTCCATCTCGAGGTCCCCGACATCCCTCCCCCCACCCCCTCACTCCAGGCGATCGTCATGGTGGTGGACGGGGTGGCCTCCCCGGAGATGATCGAGGCCGAGCTCAACCACTTATATCGGCGCCAGTGGGACTGGGTGTCACCCCACCGCCGGCAACGTCTTCACTGTGATCTTCCCCGATGCCATCATCTACGGCTATGCCACTCGCAGTGGTCAGATCACTCTCGCCCTCCACCAGCTTGTCATCGCCATCACCGAGCCGATCCTCGACCCAAAGGCGGTGGCGGTCCTGGACACGGCCTGGATCCTGGTGGGGGGGCTCCCTGACATTGCCCGGTCTGAGGTAGTCATCCGCCAGATGTCCCGGATCCTAGGCAAGGTGGTGGTGGTGGACGAGCTCTCCCTCCGCAAAGAGGAGGAGGTCAGGGTCAAGATCAAGTGCCTAGACTCCTCCAAGCTGCGTGCCACCACCCCGATCTTCTTCAACGACCAGGGCTTCGACCTCGGGATCGCCCCTGAGCCTCCCAACCATGTGGGTCGCCCTCGCTTCTCCGATGACGGACTTCCCGGCGGCAACCCCGGACCGACGGGGACTACCACGGCCGTTACCTCCCCCTCTCCCACCGTTCCCACCACTCTGATGATGACGCGGGCTCCGATGACTCGCGCTCCCGCTCTCCCTCACCGACACCTCGCCTCCCGTGGCTGGGACCGATGGCCGGCAGGCTGCGCTTGCCCCTCTCCCCGCCTCTCTGCTGCCCCGGGACGACTCCCCAGACTCGGGTGGTGAGACCTTGGAGGCGAGCGACGCATCAAGTGTCGCCCTGGTCGTCTTCTCGGCGTCCTTGCCGCGCTCCCCGACTGTCGTCACCATTCCCGTGTCGGCCTTGGGGATGTCACCGCCCCCTCCCTTGGACCCATTGGTCTCCCCCACGGTCGCTGAGGGAGTCCTGGATTAGGGGGTGTTCGGGTAGCCGGACTATACCTTCAGCCGGACTCCAGGACTATGAAGATACAAGTTTGAAGACTTCGTCCCGTGTCCGGATGGGACTTTCCTTGGCGTGGAAGGCAAGTTTGGCGATACGGATATTCAAGATCTCCTATCATTGTAACCAAATCTATGTAACCCTAACCCTATCCGGTGTCTATATAAACCGGAGGGTTGTAGTCCGTAGGCAATAAACTCCATATACAACAATCATACCGTAGGCTAGCTTCTAGGGTTTAGCCTCCTTGATCTCGTGGTAGATCTACTCTTGTACTACCCATATCATCAATATTAATCAAGCAGGACGTAGGGTTTTACCTCCATCAAGAGGGCCCGAACCTGGGTAAAACATCGTGTTCCATGCCTCCTGTTACCATCCAGCCTAGACGCACAGTTCGGGACCCCCTACCCGAGATCCGCCGGTTTTGACACCGACATTGGTGCTTTCATTGAGAGTTCCTCTGTGCCGTCACAATCAGGAAGGATGCCTCCTCCCATCTTTAAAGACGGCGTCGTTGCTAAGGGAGCCTTGGCTGTCGGCCAAACCCTCCGGCTAGGTGGTTTCCTCATGACCACCTGTTCGGCTGTTGCACCGACGGTGACCTCTCGGGTCATCAAACGCAACCTACACGTCAGCTCGGAGCTCGTCGAGCAGCTAGATCCAATGGAGCTCTCTTCCGTAAACGAGCTCTTGGATCGCATCGCCGCCCTGGGGGTCGCTACGGATTACGACCAGGTTGGGCTTAAACCCGATCTAAGAGAAATTAACTCTCCCCAAGTCACCCACCACGTTGCCGTGGTAGAGATGCTGTGCGGCGACCCTTCATCTATTTTAAGGACTAGCTACGTCCGAATTCCCGACCCCTCCAAGCCGGATACCCACGGAGGGGGAGATATAACTCAAGACCTGAGCTTAGGATCAGGCAACGGGCCAGATTCACTGGACAACATCCAAGAATCCGAATTTCAGAGTTCAGAAACACTTCGGCCTCTGAATCTTGGATTGGGTGAGGTTTCAGATTCAACGACACCCGCCCACCCAATCATAAGCGATCTCTCCCAAATCAGGCAGAGGCCCGAGGAAACAGTACATCATTACTGGGCCAGATTCCTCCTGGTTATGAACAGGATAAAGGATTGCCACGAGGAAGACACAATCTCAATTTTTTGCGGTAATTGCACGGACAAGGGAATCCTTAACGTCGTAAGTCATTGTGATATCACACGCTTCGCTAACTTGGCGTCCATAGTACAAAAATACTGTGCGATGGAAAGCGCCTGGAAAACCGAAATAAATTTTTGGGATAATCCGGCCTTGAATAGTATCCCGTCCGAACTAAGAGGGTGCATCATCACAGGACACCCGGGATAAACACCAAAAAGCCAAAACCCTTTACAGGGCATGGAACCATACTGGAAAGATGGCTTGATGGACCCTGTAGAATTCACAGTACAGAGGACGCCACACCAACTCACAGCCTTAGAGCATGTTGGATACTCCGGCAGGTGGCCAAAATCGGCGAGGACCTCTTAATTCCGGAGGCCGCAGAAAGCCAGCCCAAGGACACCAGTACCGTTCTCACAGTCTTCGAGACTTTCGCATCAAACAATGTGCGAAAAAGAACACTCCGCAGCCTCGCCGAAGTCTATCAAGTTGCAACAATAAATCCATGGAGCGACACTGCCATTACCTTCAACGCAAGTGATGAACCTAGATTCCGAACAGCCCGAGCACCAGCCGCATTAGTCCTCAGTCCCATAGTGGACGGCTTTCACCTCACCAAGGTGCTCATGGATGGAGGCAGCGGACTGAACCTCATTTATGAGGAAACCCTTCAAAAAATGGAAGTAGACTAGAACTGCGTTGAGCGAAGCAGCACAACCTTTAGAGGAATAATCCCCAGTCGGGAAGCGCGCTGCACAGGAAAAATCACACTAGATGTGGTGTTCGGCACGCCGGATAATTACAGGTCTGAAGAAGTCACGTTTCAGGTGGCCCCGTTTAAGAGCGAACATCACGCTTCACTAGGGCAGGAAGCATTCACAATCTTCCAAGCAATACCCCATTACGGGTACATGAAGCTTAAGATGCCCGGGCCGAATGGAATTATCACTCTAGCTAGTGATCCGGACATAGCACTCCGCACCGAAAACAAGACGGCCGCATTAGCCCTTGAGGCGCTATCTGAAGCCTTAGCGGCCGAGGAACTGACTGCGCTGCGCTCCATGGTTAACAGGGATGATGTGATACTCGATAAGAGATCCAAATCCACATCCTTCAAGCCAGCCGACGAAATAGTCAAATTCCAGGTCCATCCAACGGACCCCAATAAAACAGCTTCAATCGGGGCACGACTGAACCCCGATGCAGACGCCGCACTGCGAGAGTTCCTACGAGAGAACTGGGACATCTTCGCCTGGCACCCTTCAGACATGCCAGGGATCCCACGCAGGCTGGCCGAACACAGCTTAAATATCCTAAAAGGATTTAAACCTGGCAAACAAGCCCTTCGGCATTTTTCCGAACCCAAGATACAGGCTATGGGAGAGGAGCTAGCCAAGCTATTGGAGGCCAGATTCATCAGAGACATAAAACATCCGGACTGGCTAGCAAACCTGGTGATGGTACCAAAGAAGGACAAATCTTGGCGCCAGTGTGTCGATTTTAAAGACCTTAACAAGGCTTGCCCAAAGGATCCCTTCCCCCTCCCCCACATCGATCAAATTATCGATGCCACCGCAGGACACGATTTGTTGTGTTTCCTCGACGCATACTCCGGTTACCATCAAATCAAGATTGCAGAATCAGACCAAGCTGCAACAGCATTCATCACACCATACGGCCCATTCTGCTTCAACACAATGCCCTTCGGGCTGAAAAACACCGGCGCAACATATCAGCGCATGATCCAGACATGTCTGGCAAACCAGATCGGCAAAACAGTGGAGGCGTATGTGGATGATGTGGTCGTCAAATCAAGATATGTCGAATCCCTAGTAAATGACTTGAGGCTTACATTCGATAACCTCCGACAATATGACATCAAGCTCAACCCAGAAAAATGCGTCTTTGGCGTTCCAGCCGGAAAGCTCTTGGGCTTCATTGTATCCGGTAGAGGAATTGAAGCAAACCCAGCCAAGATCCGAGCTTTGTCACAATTGGATGTCCCAAAGGACCTTAAACAAATACAAAAATTAACCGGGTGCATGGCGGCTTTAAGCCGCTTCATCTCCCGCTTGGGAGAAAAGGCACTACCCCTTTATCGCCTCCTTCGGCGCACCAAACACTTCGAGTGGACGGATGCCGCCACGGCCGGACTTGATGAAATAAAAGCCATATTGGCAACAAACCCAGTCCTGGCCGCGCCAATCACCGGCGAACCAATGATTTTGTTCATTGCAGCAACACACCAAGTTGTCAGCGCAGTGCTCGTTGTCGAGCGGGAAACGGACAGACACAAATTCCCCCTTCAAAGGCCGGTCTACTACGTGTCCACTGTCCTCACTCCATGCAAATCACGGTACCCGCATTATCAAAAGATTGCATACGCGGTATTCATGGCATCCCGGAAGCTATGACACTACTTTCAAGAGTGTTCCATAATAGTAGCCTCGGAAGTGCCACTAAATGATATTATCAACAACCGCGATGCAACGGGCCGGATTGCAAAATGGGCCATCGAGCTTCTCCCGTTCGATATAACCTATAAGCCACGGCGAGCTATTAAATCGCAAGTTTTGGCCGACTTCGTCGCAGAATGGACGGAGGCCGAGCTCCCTAAAGAGTACGGCACATATTCAAATTGGATTATGCATTTCGACGGCTCCAAAATGTTGGCCGGACTGGGGGGCGGCATCGTCCTGATGTCCCCCACAGGAGACACAGTCCAATATGTGCTCCAAATCATGTACATGGATTCCAACAATGCAGCCGAATATGAGGTCCTCCTACATGGCCTCCGGATAGCAGTATCCATGGGTATCCAGCGCCTAGAGGTACGCGGGGATTCAAACCTCGCGATATCCCAAATAAATGGAGACTTCGATGCCAAGGACCCAAAAATGGCAGCTTACCGCGACGCCGTCCTAAAAATGTCAGCTCGGTTCGAAGGGCTGGAGTTTCACCATATAGCCCGAGAAAACAATCAAGTGGCGGACGTCCTAGCACGCATCGGAGCAAAACAGGATGCAGCCCCCCCCCCCCCAATGTCTTTTTGGAAATATTGTTCAAGCCATCCGTAGCATGGGAGGGGGAACCCGCAAATAACAGCCCGAACCCAGCCGCACCACTCGACGCCGAACAATCTGACACAATTGGAGGCTCTGCCAACGAAATTACACCTTCAGCCCACGTAATAATGGCGGTCATCGCCCCGTGGACAGAACCATTCCTAGCCTACCTTACTAGGCAGGAACTCCTGGAGGACCAAAACGAGGCCCGCTGCATAGTGCGGTGATCTAAGGCCTACAGAGTCCATGAGGGAGAACTTTATAAGAAAAGCACTACCGGAGTCCTTCAAAGGTGCATCTCTGAAGAGGAAGGGCGGAACCTCCTGGCTGAAATTCATGCCGGACTCGGTGGTCACCACGCCGCTGCTCGGTCCCTCGTTAGCAAGGCTTTCCGTACAAGCTTTTACTGGCCGACGGCCCAAGCAGACGCTCAGGACCTAGTCCAACGATGCACTGGTTGCCAACTTTTTGCCAACCAAAGCCATATGCCACCCACCGCACTCCAAACTATACCCATCACCTGGCCTTTTGCGGTCTGGGGGCTTGACATGGTCGGACCCCTTAAAGGTGGAACCCATAGGAAAAAATACTTACTGGTCATGGTGGATAAGTTCACCAAATGGATAGAAGCCAAGCCTGTTAAAACGGCCGAATCCGGACCTGTGATAGACTTCACATCCAGGGTTGTACACTGTTATGGCATCCCCCACAGCATCATAACCGACAACGGTACAAATTTTACCGCCGACGAGGTAAAACGCTGGTGCAAAAACATGGGCATCAAGCTCGATTATGCTTCCGTCTATCACCCACAAACCAACGGCCAGGTTGAACATGCAAATGGTCTTATCATGAGCGGCATCAAACCCAGACTGGTGCGGTCCCTCAAGGAATCTAAGACGCACTGGGTAGAGGAGCTCGACTCCGTGCTATGGGGGCTACGGACCACACCAAATCGCACCACCGGGTACACACCATTTTTCATGGTGTACGGCGCAGAAGCAGTTCTGCCCTGCAACATAATTCAGCAGGCCCGAAGAGGAGGAGCGTGACGTGGCAAAAGCCCATTCCGCATTTTATCAACAGCAGGCCCGGAGATATCAAAGCAGAGAAGTACGGGCCAAAAATTACAATGTTGGCGAACTAGTTCTACACCTGCCGGATAAGAAAAAGGACAAACTCAAGCCCAAGTGGGAAGGTCCATTCATAATCGACCAAGTCCTGACTGGTGGGGCGTACCGCCTGCGAGATGCGTCGAACAACCGACTCGAGCCGAACCCGTGGAACGCCACCCGTCTCCGAAGATTCTATGCCTAGCGCCGGACTCTGTGTTCATCTCCTTCCTCTGTCCATCCCTTTTTGTATTTTTCTGTCTTACATTTCTCTCCTTCCCATTTTTTTCTTTCATAGCCCTTAAAGGCTCATCTAGTGACGCGCCACTCGTGCTCATTAAACCTGGGGGCTTCTTTAACAGAAGCTTATTTATACGGGCTTCACGCCCAACACATGCGTCAAACTTCCGCATGTACCTTTTTTCTTCACCATTATATGCATCGATATGACTTAAGTTTTGGCCAAGCTGGGTTGCCTGGCTCCTGTGCTTACCCCTACATTCCCGATTGTTGGGCTAGGCGGTAAAGGGGGCACCTCTGCGATTGTTACTACCGGGTCAGCCGGATGTGTACCTCAGACTGGGTGAAGCCAAAAGCTAGTGTTCTTAAGGGAATATTCGGTCGGTGAAATAAAAGATGATCTTTTTACTCATTTTATGCGCCCCTAGATGCCTTTTTTTCTGCGTCTCTTCACGCAGTCCGGACATGCACCTTAGGGCATGCTTCCCAGCGAAAGGAACCCTTAACGGAATTATTCTCTCTGGAAGATGTTTCTTACTAACCATGTAATATAACATAACTAGTTGGGCACTTGTCTGATAAAGCACTGATGACCCCTACGCCTGGTCTCCATGCATACCCTGGTTCTTATATAACCGCTAGGGTATTCGGACACACTCCGGACCGTCAGGTCCCGAGGTTGAAGCGAAAAGGTCGGCAACGACAAACGATCTACAATCCGGCTAGAAGGCATTACACATGTCAATTCAAAATTACACAGTCATTCTGACTGATTGTATTCCTCTTCTATACCATCTAACAGGCTGTCTAATTTACAGTCCTGTTGGGAATACTTCGCGGCCAACTCTACTTGGCCGTATACTAAGCTTACAGGGATCTCCTTCCCGTCAGGCCCCACTGGTCCGACCTCGGCCATGTGGTTTGGGTCAGACTTCGTAAAACGGGTCTTCACCATGGCCCAGGCCTCCCTAGCGCCTTGTCAGCAGACCGATATCTTCCACAATCGGAAGCGCCGCCGAGCTCCCTTCAGCTTCTCCGCAAGCTCTCCAAGGTCCTCGGGCACGGAGTGGGCAGACCATAAGGCTTGGGCAATATCCCGCATCGCCTGCCGAATTCGCTTATGCAGTTGCAAGAGTCCGGGAAGAAGGTCACCCGTAGAACCGGGCATCTCCTCTGCAGGACGACCTGTGAGCATACCTACAAACATTACTCTGTTAGTCGACTTCCTCGCCGAACTCTTTTTTCAAAGTTCGTTCAAGCACTTACTAAAAATGCCGCATCGAAGCCGCTGATTCTCCTTCGTGGAGTCCGACAGCTGGCCACGAACATCTTTAAGTTCGACGTCCAGCTTGGTGTTGGCATCCTGAAGATCATTCTTCCCCCGCCTCACCTTTGTCAACGTACTCTCACCGGCCTTTAGCCGGCGTAAGAGTTGTTGCTTGTCCGGATCTAGTCCAGCGCCATCTGCAATATGGTTTGTCAGATTTGCACCCACACCGCACAATACTAATCTTTCGAAGTGTATCTTACCTGAGGGGGTCTCTTTGGGCTCCCCTGCTGCGGCTAGTGCGGCCTCTAGTTGGGCCTTACACTTTTCCAGCTCCTCGGACAGTACAGTATTCTTCTCTGTAAGAAGCTGCATATTAAATGATCCTTAAATCAGTTGCTCTAACTGCTTCAAGTCTCGGGGGCTACTGGCATATATATATATATATATATATATATATATATATATATATATATATATATATATATTTAACCAAAATTTTCTTACCTGTATGTCTTTTACATACTGCTCCGTGGCTCTGGCTAAACCATTTTGAGCGGCACGGAGGTACGCATCTCCCGAATTAAAGGCATCTAAAGCCTCTTGGGAGAAACAAGCGTCGCGTAGAATTGTCCGGCGACGCCTGTGGTTCATGGCACTCTCCACTTCAGAATTTGTGGCAGACAGCCTGTCCGCATCCTCTATCGGAGGAGCGTCCAGTGCGTGCCTTGTGCTCGCCTCCGCTTCCTGGCCAGACGTTGGAGCCTGGCTGGTGGAGGCACGATTGGCAACCTCTCCGGATGTAGTCCGGCGAGGTCTCTTCGTTCTGAAGATAGCACGAACCTTAATATGCCCTGACAGAATAACTCCAGGGAAACAGAGGGTGCACTATACCTTTGCGCCGGCATCTCAGTCCGGACTTCATTCCTTTTTGCCCCACGGGGCCCTGCGGCCCCTCGTTGGCTAGCCACCGCAGGTTCGGCCTCCTGCCTCGGAAATCTCCCCTGCAAAACATGGCTATCGTCAGAAACACCGGGCCACGTGAGGGTGGAATCTCTTTCAAGGGAATAAGACCCCGGTTTTTGTCACCTGGGAGGCCGGGATTAACCCTGGGTAATCCGCCGTAATGGCTACCAAGGTATTGTCCTTGCTTAGCTGATGGAACACCCCGTCGATAAGCTCCACCGATATGTCCGGATCCTCTTCGGAGTCCGGATTGAGGGACCGTTCTGGGTCCTCGGGCTGTGGAGGGCGGCTGCTTATATCCTTTACCTCCTGTCGCAGTTCCTTCATTGAAGTCGTTAGACTACCTATCTAACCATGGGAGTATAAAACAAACGGGCAAGCGCAATTGTTCACTTACCCAACTTGGAGGATCGTACATACTGAATCCGGCCCGCGGGTTGACGCGGAGGAATTCCTCCTTTTTTCCCTTGTACAAAGAGGATAAGATCTTTACTAAGGTGGCGGCTGAGGCCGGCCCCTTACGACCATAACGTGTAGCGTCATCCTCCCCGTTGAAATCCCACATGGGGTGGCCTCTATATTGAAGCGGCTGCACCCCCCGCATAATGCATGCGGCCATGACTCCAATCATGGTTAGTCCGGAATGAGCCCACAGTCTTATCCGGCCCATCAGATAAAGGACGTCTCTGTCGCTTTCTCTCTGAGAGCTTCGCGGATGCCAATTGAAGCGTTTCTTCAATGGAGCACTGTTGAACTCAGGGAGACCGACCTGGATAGGGTCCGGTAGCGGGACGTCATCTATATAAAACCATTCCAAAGGCCAGTCCTCGGACGCCTTCTTTGGGGTTCCGGATAGGTATCCGGTCCCGACGATGCGCCATACTTCGGCTCCGCCCACTTGGTATATAGACCCCTCTCGAGAAAGGGGGCACCAAGCATAATAACCTCTTCCACAGCGCGAAATGAGCCTCAACGCCTAAAAAAAGCTCGCAAAGGGCGACGAAACCCGCAATATGCAATACGGAGGCGGGCGTGAGATTGTGCAGCTGGAGGCCGTAGAACTCGAGAAGCCCGCGGAGAAATGGATGAATTGGAAATCCCAGTCCCCTTATTAGATAGGGGACGAGGCACACCCGCTCTCCTTTAGAAGGATTGGGGGTGCTCTCCGCTTGTTTTCCGCCATTGTAGGTGGCGAGACCGGCTCGGACCGGGACCATGTATGCCTGAGGGAGAAATCCCTTGGCCTGAAGCGACACTAACTCGCTATGCGGGATGGTGCAACTCTCCCAGTCCCCGGGTTTGGGACCGGAGGGGCGAGGGGAGGAGCTGCGACGGCTGGTCATGTTGGAATGGACCTTTGCTGGAAGCGCTCTGATGATAACTCGCGGAAAGGAGAAGATGTGGTTTGGACCTAAATCCCCATCCCGTTAAATAGGCGGCTCGTTTATATGGCTAGGGGTGTGGATGTAAAAATGCCCCGGCTTTTCGCATTCGTTTGACACATGGAAGACGGCCATTATTGGGCGTGGAAGCCGAGGAGCACTACATTACAAAAATCGGACATTATTCCTATAGGTACACAAGATTTGGAGAAGAACCCGCCTTGCAATGCCGAACAATCTGCGCGCCGGACTCGTCATCATTGAAGCCTGGTTCGGGGGCTACTGAGGGAGTCCTGGATTAGGGCGTGTTCGGGTAGCCGGACTATACCTTCAACCGGACTCCAAGACTATGAAGATACAAGATTGAAGACTTCGTCTCGTGTCCGGATGGGACTTTCCTTGGCGTGGAAGGCAAGTTTGGCGATACGGATATTCAAGATCTCCAATCATTGTAACTGACTCTATGTAACCCTAACCCTATCAGATGTCTATATAAACCAGAGGGTTGTAGTCCGTAGGCAATAAACTCCATATACAACAATCATACCGTAGGCTAGCTTCTAGGGTTTAGCCTCCTTGATCTCGTGGTAGATCTACTCTTGTACTACCCATATCATCAATATTAATCAAGCAGGACGTAGGGTTTTACCTCCATCAAGAGGGCCCGAACCTGGGTAAAACATCGTTTTCCCTGCCTCCTGTTACCATCCGGCCTAGACGCACAGTTCGGGACCCCCTACCCGAGATCCGCCGGTTTTGACACCGACATTCGCCCTCTCCCCGACCGAGGAGGATCCCGTGGGTGGCGCCGTGGCCTCGGCGGCGGACCTGGCTACCGTCGACCTCCTCGGCCCCTCAGCCCCGGCCGTGTCGGGCTCGCTGGCGCCTCCCGTCTGCCGGCCCGCATCGCTGGTGCCGCCCGCGCTGGTCCACCTTCGCCCGCCCGCCCCCGATGCCACCCTCCCCCCCGACTCGAGCACCAATCTGGTTCTCCGACCCTCGTCACCGACTGCTCCGTCCTCGCCTCCCTCGCTCCTCGACTGCACTAGGCCGCCGCTCTGGCTTGTCCCTGCGGTGGCTCCTGATGTGGATGGGGAGACTCGAGTGACCACCCCGGTGGCCTCCCAGCCCCCCCCCCTCCGCGAACCGCGGCATACTCCCATCGTGGCCGGTCTGTCTCCTCCCCGGTGATGGCCTCCTGCCAGAGCGCTCGGCTCGACGCGGCGCGACCCAACAACAGTCCGGCTCTGCCCATCACCGCCCAGACGGAGGTTCGGGCTGCAGCCCGGAACCTGGAGCCAGGTACCCCTGCTGCCCCCCTCTCTGCTACTTGTTCGTTCTCAGCTCTAAAGTCGGTTCCGCTTGGTCACCTAGTAAAGGTTGCGACTGATTCCGCGATCATGTTCAGGGGGAGGCTGCTCCCCCCTTAGTCCAAATCGAGGCCATCAGGGCACGTGAGATCCTCGACGGTAGGCTAGCAGAAACCCGCACGACTCTGCTTATGCCTGCCGCTCCCCCACCCTTTGTGGTGGGCGCCTCCCCGGCGCCACCTAGGCGGTCCAGTGGCCTTCTCTCGCTCGCCGCGGCCAACGTTCATGGCCGCACCTGCTCCCACACCACCGCCGTCCGCACCCAAAGCGCGTCTCGTGTTCTAGGGTTAAGCAGCCCCCCAATGGCGCCTTAATGCGTGCCCTCTTCTGGAACATCCGCGGTTTCGGCCATGATGGCCGGCGCCGCCAACTCATGGAATACATGCGTCATGAACACATTGACATTGTCTCCATCCAAGAAACCATGCGTACATAATTCTCTCTTTCGGAGCTTGACCGTCTGAGCTCCTACCTCTTTGCTTGGCATTGGCTCCCTTCTAGTGGGAGCATAGGTCATTCAGGTGGCATCCTTTTAGGTGTCAAGGATGCCACCTTCGAGGTGGGTACCATGAACTGGGGACAATTCTTTGTGAGCATGGAACTCTACGAAGGGACGCTTAACTTCAAATGGGAGGTCATCATTGTCTATGGCCCGGCAGACCATAGTAGGTTTGCTTCCTTCCTCAAGGAGCTCCACCGGAAGATATCGGCTGCCTCTCTTCCGATGGTGGTTGGAGGCGATTTTAATCTCCTCCGTTTTGCGGAGGAGAAAAGCAATGCGAATGTAAACTTTGCATGGATGCAAATGTTTAATGACTGCATTGTTGATCTGGCTCTCCGTGAGATATATAGGATTGGTGCCAGGTTTACCTGGACCAATCGTTAGGCTTCCCCGACCCAGTCCGTCCTGGACAGGGTCTTAGTTTCCCCGAAATGGGACCTCCGCTGCCCTCTGGCTTCCCTCCGTGCCATCACCCAGATTGGCTCCGGCCACGTGCCCCTCCTCCTGTCCTCCACCGACGAGCGGCTGCCGACCCCCCTGATTCCGGTTTGAGACATTCTGGTTGTCCCAATCCGGTTTTGTGTAGGCTGTTGGCACCTGCTGGGTGGAGGCCCGTGTGCACCCTCATCCCCGCCCTCCCCCGGCCATCGACTCATGGCATCTCTGTGCCAAGCATGGTCGGCAGTTCATGAAGGGATAGGGTGCCAACCTGGGGCATGACCTCCGCGATCGTAAGAAGGCCTTGTTAACCGCCATCCAGACCCTAGACTTGCGTGCTGACGCAACCGGCCTCTCTCCTGACGAGTGGCTCTCTCATTACGACTTAGAAGACCAGCTCTCCATCATCTACACTGATGAGGAGGCCTATTGGCATCTCCGATGTGCCCAGAAATGGGTTTTGAAGGGCGACGCGAACACGGCCTACTTTCAAGGCATCGCAAATGACCGCCGTAGACGCAACACCATCCCCCTCCTCTGGGATGGCGCGTCCCTCCTGCAGGACCCCCGTGACATCCGGTCCGTGTCTACGGATTCTATAGGTCCTTGTTCTCTGCAGCTCCTAGGAGCGGCCTCTCCTTGGCTCCTGATTGCTGGACCGGCCCCTAGCTGGTCACTGAAGCAGAGAACGCGGCCCTTACGGACCCCTTCTCCGAGGGCAAGGTCTGGGCTGCCATTCGAGGCATGAACCCCACCTCGGCTCCGGGTCCTCACGGCCTTCCGGTGAAATTCTTCCAGACCTTCTGGAACGTGATTAAACCGGAAGTCATGGCCATCTTCGACGAGTTCTATGTTGGGTCCATCGACCTTGGACGCCTCAACTATGGGATAATCTCGCTCATCCCGAAGGTGTCGGGCGCCTCTGACATCCACCTGTTCCGTCCAATCATGGTCATCAACATGATTTTCTGGATTTTGGCAAAAGGGTACGCCAATAGGGTGACCCTTCTTGCTGACCGCGTTACCCACCCCAACGAGTCCGCCTTCATTCAAGGGTGGTATATCTTGGATGGGGTGCTTGTTCTTCATGAAGTCCTCCATGAGGTTCGGTCTAAACACCTCAAGGCGGTTTTCCTGAAGATCGATTTCCATCAAGCCTATGACACTGTTAGTTGGCCCTTCCATCGAGAAGTTTTGCTCCGGAAAGGCTTTGACGACCGTTGGATCTCCAGAGTGATGCAGATGGTCTCTTGCGGTCGCACTACCGTGAACATCAATGGGGAGATCGGCCCTTACTTCCCCATCCTTTGTGGGGTTAGACAAGGCGATACCTTCTCCCCTTTCTTGTTCAATATGGTGGTGGACGCGCTTGTCGCCATCCTGGATAAGGCTAAGGCAGCTGGCCATATTCGTGGGATCACCCCCCACCTGGCTGACGGCTCCAGGATCTCCCTCCTCCAGTACGCGGACGACACCATCATCATGGTTGAAGGCTCGGAGACGGACATCTCCAATCTTAAGTTCCTTCTCCTCTGCTTCCAACAAATGTATGGCCTTAAAATAAACTTCGACAAGAGTGATGTGATGGTGATGGGCTACTCTTCGCCCGAGTCCCTTGCCATTGCCAACCGGCTTAACTGCTGCCTGGGCTCCTTTCCCACGACCTACCTGGGAACGCCCATTAGTGACTCCCGGCTCACCGTCGCAGACTTGCGCCCGACCGTGGCCAAGCTTCAAACACACATCAAGCCATGGCAGGGTAGATGGTTGTCAAAGGCGGCTAGGACAATTCTCATTAACTCATCCCTCTCCAGCCTCCTCTTGTTCCTCATGAGCTTCTACAGCCTTCACGAAACTCTGCACCATGAGATTGCCAAAGTCCAGTCTCGTTTCTATTGGGCAGGCAACAACAATAAGCAAAAATACCATATGGTCAGCTGGCCTGACATTTGCAAGCCCAGGGACCAAGGAGGCCTCAGTATCATGTGCTCTAAGCGCATGAATATCTCCCTTCTATACCGATGGCTCTGGCGCATCTCGCAAGCGCATGGTGGCCTCTGGCTCGACATCATCCGGAACAAGTACCTGCGTGGACAGCCCCTAGCCTTCTGTCAGAGATCTAGCGGCTCCCAGTTCTGGCAGTCGGTCGTCCAACTTCTCCCTGTCCTTCGCATTGGGACCTCCATCTCGGTGGGGTCCGGAGCTGTGACTTTGTTCTGGTTTGACCGGTGGGCTGGAGACACCCCCTTCGCTATGTGCTTCCTCGACCTCTTCTCCATCGCTGTCAACCCCTTGACCATTGCCCCCTCCTTGAGAGGGCCCTTATTGACTTAGGGCGCCTTGCTTTCCGGAGGCCTTTTGGCCCCCCAAAGTCTGTCGCGTGGCGTGAGTTACTGGATTGCGTTGCTCTCCTTGAGCCTGTGGTGGAAGGTGGCCCGGATCAGGTGAGATGGCGGCTTGAGCCATTGGGACAATTCTCCACCAAGTCTCTCTACCAAGCCATCGCCCCCTCCTCCACCCCTTCCCCCTTACGACGGTGTGGTCCATCCGCCTGCCTCTGAAAATATGTTTCTTCATGTGGAAATGGATTCGCGGTCGGATCCCGTCCGGGGTCGAGGTTTGCAAGTGCAATGGCCCAGGCACTGGCCTTTGCCCACTTTGCGGTATCCCCGAAGGCTCGAATCACATCTTCTTCTCATGCGTGTCCACTCAATTCGTGTGGAGCTGCTTCCGCGACATGGTGGGTGGAAATTGGTGCCACACCAACTTCCCAGACATGCGTGCCGAACTCCAGAACTCCCCTTGCCTTCTCGCCACATTAGGTGGCTTGAGATTGGGGCCATCGCTTGGACCCTCTGGACGGTCCGCAATAAGCTTGTGATCTAGCGCACTCCTCTGTGACGGGATATTGACGATATCTTCAAACTGTCTGGTTTCTTGCAGCTTTGGCGACTGCTTAGCCGCCCTCAGGACCGTGACGCCATCTCTGCCTTCATCGTCGATCTCCACTCGATGGCTGTCCGTCTGTCACCGCTGCCCCGCCCGCCTCCGCCGGAACCTGACTAGGAGCTTGTCTTGTTCTCCGGCGCTTTTATTTTAGCTTTTTTGGGCTTGTTGAGTTGTGCCCTCAGCAGAACTTGTGTACTTCTCTGTGAGACTTGGGTGTGTGTGTTCGAACTAGTCCTTATATGTGTGCTCTTTGGCGGTTTGCTTTATTTATAAAAGCGAGGCAAAAGCCTTTTTTGGTAACTGAAAAACAATATGACATCAATATGATATGTCTGTGATACACCACGGCGTATGTCATCCCATTCAGATTTTTTTGACTATTTCTAGAACAGAGATCTTTGGGACCTGACTAATGTGGGAGTTTCTATGAACCACATGAGCGCTCATGCACTACAACGAAGAGTTCTCATCACACACCTCTTTTGATGCATTCAAGAGCGACTGCTCATGTGGGGAATAGGTAAGTGTTTTCTTTTGAACTTTCATGGTTTCAAAAGTTCTTTTTTTAGTAATTGTCGAGTGGGGTAAGGTAAATAAATGACATACCCATGTCAAAAGTTGGTAGAATAAGATCTGACACTTGAGAGAATTTCTAAAATGGTGGGCAAAATGCGTGTCTGGTGTGTATAAGCTAGAGAAAGAGAGGCTCACTGCTCTAAATTGATGCCTTATAAGTGAATGCAGAGAGCGTTCCCCTTAATTAAATAGAATGTGCTACTAAGAGAGAGACAGATGATCACATTGCTAAGCTTATGTAGGAGAAGAAAACAAAATGGCTTGAACGGGCCAACGTGCGAGAAGTCCTAGAAGGGGACAACAACACCAAATACCTCCATATCATTGCCAATGGTAAACACAGGGAAAAGAAAACAACCCTTCTCGAGCAAGATGATGGTACTATTGTTGGTGAAGACCAACTAAGACCTACATTACTAATTTTTATAAGCTTCTCTTTAGTTCACGTGTTTTCGATTATGTGAAGCTTGACGAGGATGTCAAAGGTAACATCTTGTAGTTATCAATAGAGGAGAATGCCATCCTAATCTCCTATTTTACTGAAAAAGAAGT
Organism: Triticum dicoccoides; assembly: GCF_002162155.2. Taxonomy (NCBI): domain Eukaryota; kingdom Viridiplantae; phylum Streptophyta; class Magnoliopsida; order Poales; family Poaceae; genus Triticum; species Triticum dicoccoides. Next base: position 275,702,351 of record NC_041380.1, on the reverse strand, counting down.
ATGTGATGCTATCTCAAAGATGGAACACAATAAGGCGCGGAGGCCAGATGGGTTCCCGATTGAAAGGGAATTTCCCTCCCTAAGTTATTTTGGTGTTGATGACAACGCATTTTGCGGACTAACCATGTGTGTGAGCTATACATGCATATACGGAAGTGGCACAAGACGGTTAGATTCCGCTCTGGAAGTAAAAGATCGAAGATGGTGTTTCGGACACTTTTATTTTCTATGGGTCGTAGGAAATGTGTAATATTAAGAGGGGGGCCACGTTGGATGGAACGGGTTGAATCAAATCACGTAAACAAAAAAATATTGCACCCACATCACCTTCCATGTTTATGAGGAGAGCCTCAAATTCTACCAATATGCTTGTCATTGTACACTGGTAGTACCGCACGTGGCAGCGGTAGTACTGCTTCCTTCATGGGAGAAGTACTAATACAGCTGGCTCCAGGCCGATAGTGCCACAGACAAGGTTGGTAGTGCCGCAGACATGGTCGGTACTGCCACTCCCCTATTGGAGCGGTACTACCGAACATCAGACCTACTACCGCAGGGGAGTAATCCCCTTCTATTTTGGAAGCGGTGCTACAACGAAAGTACGGGCTATTTTATTTTAGTCGGTACTACCGAACCCCTGAGCGGTAGTATTTCTCAGGTGTTGCAGTGCGTCCCTAAAGGAGGCCACGGTAGTACCTGAGTAGGAGGAAAACAGCGGCGGTGGTAGTGAGGCGGAGGAGGAAGAAGAAGAAGATGAAGACGATCCCTCCAAGGAGGAGGGCGAGCATGTTGAAGGGGAAGTACCGACGATTTCACCTACACTGGCTCTGAAGAGAACTCGCAAGGAGGGGACTTCCGTCGTCAGGGCCAAGTCGGAGGGGAAGCCTTGCATGGACTCCTTGAGGATTCTGGAAGCCGTTGAGGAGGCCGACACTCCTCTTGTGCTGGCGGTGCTGATCCGGGCGGTGAAGCCCCGAGGAAGTGCAACACATTTTCCTCTCTTGTAAGCCTTTCGTCCTTTACCTTGTCTTGGTCCATAAAGATTATTTTGCTTTATCCGCTAACTTCAGGGCACCATGGTTCTGTTGGAAATATGTCCTTGAGGCAATAATATTGTATTACTTATTTCCATGTTTATAATTAAAAGTTTATATTGTATGCTATAACTGCTATGATTTTGAATATGTGATCAGTGGAAAACTCAGAAGCACGTGTGGAATGATAAATGGTAAAACTTGATTCCTAGTTTCACCTCTAAGACTAGCTCAAGTGTTGTCTGTGGTCATGTTCTCCAGATCTTTGGATATCGTTAAGTGTAACGATAGTCCCAAAACAACTTTGAGAATATGACGTTAGAAGAATAATCATATTGAATCAACCCAACTTCTGTGTTATACTTTGAGATACTATCGTCACAAGTCAATCGATATAACACAAAGAGTTAACGTATGCTTTACTTCCTTAGGCAATATAGCATTGGTATTAGGCATAATAATCTATGGAGATATTAGTGCATAATCGAGGTTTGTCGAACACATATTGACAAGGTACTAAAGCAGTTTAGTATGGAAAATCATCAACAAATATTTCTTGCCGAAGTCACATAGAATATTCCATGGTATATAAACAACCAGATATGTCTAGTGCTCCAAGTAAGTTATGAGTAAAGTTACCAGAATAATCAAATTATTGATCACTGGACAACAGTGAAAATGTCGTTAAGTACTAAAATAAGAAAGATGACATGTTTCTCACAAACGGAGAAAATGAAGAGATTCGTGTAAGGACTTACATCAATACAGGGTCATTGTAAGTAGTTACATCGATAAAGTATTCATCGGTGCTCCAAGTGATTCTCGATTTCAATTAAAAGGATTTGTGTCAATTGGTGGTACGGTAAGTTGGAATTAGTCCAAGAAAGTTATTGTGGAAAATTCTACAATGAAGGCTGAGTATGTTGTCGCTTTAGAAGAAACAATGGAGGGTGATGAATTAAAAGTTCATTTACGAACTTGGTATGGTTTCTAAACGGTTTGAGCCAATGGAGCACTGTTCTTAATAGTGGTTCCATAGCTTAGTCTAAGGAACAAAGGTCTTGCCAGTATTCAATATATACAAAGCCAGTGTCACACAAATTATGATTTTGTGAAAGCATGATAGATGCATTGAAATGCAGATGATACAGCTGGACCTGAACTTGGATCCGATAGGATGAAGGCTATACCACAAGCAAAGCATGGACCAACACCAGATTGCCATTGGTGTAAAAAGAAAAGGTGCTAACTAGATTACTAACTCTAGTGCAAGTGGGGTCTGTTTAAAATATGCCATAAAGGCAATAATATTGTATTATTTATTTTCACATTTATAATTAAGAGTTTATATTATATAATGTAACCGCTATGATTCTGGAATATGCAATTCAGTGGAAAACTCATAAGCACATGTTGAATGATAAACGGTAAAACCTAATTCCTAATCTCGCCTCTAGAATTAGCTCAAGTGTTGTTTGTGATCATGTTTTCTAGATCTTTGGGTATCCTTAAGTGTAACGATAGTCCCAAAACAACTTTGAGAATATGATGTTAGAAGAACGATCATATTGAATTGACCCAACTTGTTTGTTATACTTTTAGATACCATCAACACAAGTCGAATTGATATAACCTAGAGGGTTAATGCATGCTTTAGTTACTTTTACCATGAGAGTGTTGTAGTCACTTTTTACCGTAGGATGGACTTTGGGGTTTCTCAAACGCCACCTGTAACACGATGATCATAACGACAATTAACAGGTTCACCAGAAAGTTTAAAAATGGGCTAGATAGCTCAAGAGTGAGATTTGCTCCTCCGACAATGGAGAGATATTCTTAGGGCCCTCTCGGTGTGATGGCATCCATCATCATCTAGCCAGACAAAGGTGACTAGATCACAGGGACGCCCTTAACATGTCAACGAGAAATAAGAACAAAATTGATAATGAGGAGACCGGTATAGTGATCATGACAATAACTCAAGAGGATACCGATATATCTCACCTCGTTGTAAAGTATCACGAACCAAAGGGAATAACACATGGTAACCAAAGGTTCACTTGAATATCATTCGTGTATATAGGAATCAATATGGATGTCCACGGTTCCGCTATTGGTCATTGAACGAAAGGGGTTTTGTTCATGTCTATGTTTTACTGAACCTATAGGGTCACAAGCTTAAGGGGATCATGATCTGTTGAGTGTTAGTGGAGTTAGAGTTATGACAAAATATTCAAGGAACAATTTTGCAAATATTAGAAATAGTTTCGAGAGAAATCATAAGCATTTCAGGGTTACCAGAAGTGTTTCGGGGAATACAGGGTAATATCAGAAAATGATATATAGGTAGAAATTGTTTCTGGAGACATAATATAAATAATGAAGGGCTTTAATAATGATTAGCAGGCTCCTAGGATTTATTTAAATCCTATGGGTTAATAGAGATTGCAAAAGGCCTTATAGGGGAGAGTTAATGGGCCTATTGGGCCCAATAGGGATATGGCGTCCCCTTAGCTTGTTGGACCTTGAGGGGCCGAATCCTAGTGGGAGAGGGACCCCCTCTCCCCTTGGGGGCACACCAATAGAGGATTTCTCCTCAAGTTGGTTGCCTCCTCTCCCATCCACCTATATATACATGAGGAGGGCGCCCCTAGAGGCACAAGTTTCCCCCATTATCTTGGTGTTGGGTAAGTAATTTCAAAAAATTCCTACGCACACGCAAGATCTATCTAGGTGATGTATAGCAACGAGAGGGAAGAGTGTTGTCCACGTACCCTCGTAGACCGTAAGCGGAAGCGTTATGAAAACGCGGTTCATGTAGTCGAACGTCTTCACGATCCGGCGGATCCTAGCATCGAAGATACGTCACCTCCGCGATCTGCACACGTTCAGCTCGGTGATGTCCCGCGAACTCTAGATCTAGCTGAGTGTCGAGGGAGAGTTTCGTCAGCACGACGGCATGATGACAGTGATGATGAAGTTACCGGCGCAGGGGGGCACCGCGAACGGCTAAACAATGTCAACTTGTGTGTTGTAGGGTGCCCCTGCCCCCGTATATAAAGGAGCAAGGGGGAGGCCGGTCGGCCCTTGGGGCACCCAAGTAGGGGAGGAATCATCCTCCTAGTAGGAGTAGGATTCATCCTTTCCTAGTCCTACAAGGAGGGGGAAGGAAGGAGTGGGAGAGGGGAAGGAAAAGGGGGGCGCCGCCCCCTCTTAGTCTAATTTGGACTCAACAGGGAGGGGGTGCGCGGCCTGCCCTGGCCGCCCCTCTCTCTCCACTAAGGCCCATCTAGGTCCATTAGTTCCCCGGGGGTTTTCCAGTAACCCTCCGACACTCCGGTTTTAGCCGAAACCACCCGGAACACTTCCAGTGTCCGAATATAGCCGTCCAATATATCAATCTTTATGTCTCAATCATTTTGAGACTCCTCGTCATGTGATCGCACCCGGGACTCCGAACTACCTTCGGTACATCAAAACACATAAACTCATAATATTGATCGTCATCGAACGTTAAGCGTGCGGACCCTATGGGTTCGAGAACTATGTAGACATAACCGAGACTCATCTCCGGTCAATAACCAATAGCGGAACCTGATGCACATATTGGTTCCTACATATTCTACGAAGATCTTCATTGGTCAAACCGCATAACAACATACATTGTTCCCTTTGTCATTGGTATGTTACTTGCCCGAGATTCGATCATTGGTATCTCAATACCTAGTTCAATCTCGTTATGGGCAAGTCTCTTTACTTGTTCTGTAATGCTACATCCTGTAACTAACTCATTAGTTACATTGCTTGCAAGGCTTATAGTGATGTGCATTACCGAGAGGGCCCAGAGATACCTCTCCGATACACAGAGTGACAAATCTTAATCTTGATCTATGCTAACTCAACAAACACCATCGGAGACACCTGTAGAGCATCTTTATAGTCACCTAGTTACATTATGACGTTTGATAGCACACTAAGTGTTCCTCCGGTATTCGGGAGTTGCATAATCTCATAGTCATAGGAACATGTATATGTTATGGAGAAAGCAATAGCAACAAACTAAAGGATCATCGTGCTAAGCTAATGGATGGGTCAAGTCAATCACATCATTCTCTAATGATGTGATCCCGTTTATCAAATGACAACTCTCTGTCCATGGCTAGGAAACTTAACCATCTTTGATCAACGAGCTAGTCAAGTAGAGGCATACTAGTGACACTCTGTTTGTCTATGTATTCACACATGTACTAAGTTTCTGGTTAATACAATTCTAGCATGAATAATAAACATTTATCATGATATAAGGAAATATAAATAACAACTTTATTATTGCCTCTAGGGCATATTTCTTCGGTCTCCCACTTGCACTAGAGTCAATAATCTATATTACATTGTAATGATTCTAACACCCATGGAGTCTTGGTGTTGATCATGTTTTGCTCGTGAGAGAGGCTTAGTCAACGGGTCTGCAACATTCAGATCCATATGTATCTTGCAAATCTCTATGTCTCCCTCCTTGACTTGATCGCGGATGGAATTGAAGCGTCTCTTAACGTGCTTGGTTCTCTTGTGAAATCTAGATTCCTTTGCCAAGGCAATTGCAATAGTATTGTCACAAAAGATTTTCATCGGACCCGATGCACTAGGTATGACATATAGATCGGATATGAACTCCTTCATCCAGACTCCTTCATTTGCTGCTTCCGAAGCAGCTATGTACTCCGCTTCACATGTAGATCCCGCCATGACGCTCTGCTTGGAACTGCACCAACTGACAGCTCCACCATTTAGTAAAAATACGCGTCCGGTTTGTGACTTAGAGTCATATGGATCAGTGTCAAAGCTTGCATCGACGTAACCGTTTACGACGAGCTCTTTGTCACCTCCATAAACGAGAAACATATCCTTAGTCCTTTTCAGGTATTTCAGGATGTTCTTGACCACTGTCCAATGATCCACTCCTGGATTACTCTGGTACCTCCCTGCTAAACTAATAGCAAGGCACACATCAGGTCTGGCACACAACATTGCATACATGATAGAACCTATGGCTGAAGCATAGGGAATGACTTCCATTTTCTCTCTATCTTTTGCAGTGGTCGGGCATTGAGTCTGACTCAACTTCACACCTTGTAACATAGGCAAGAACCTTTTCTTTGCTTGATCCATTTTGAACTTCTTCAAAACTTTATCAAGGTATGTGCTTTGTGAAAGTCCAATTAGGCGTCTTGATCTATCTCTATAGATCTTGATACCCAATATATAAGCAACTTCACCGAGGTCTTTCATTGAAAAATTCTTATTCAAGTATCCTTTTATGCTATTCAGAAATTCAGTATCATTTCCGATCAGCAATATGTCATCCACATATAATATCAGAAATGCTACAGAGCTCCCACTCACTTTCTTGTAAATACATGCTTCTCCAAAAGTCTGTATAAAACCATATGCTTTGATCACACTATCAAAGCGTATATTCCAACTCCGAGAGGCTTGCACCAGTCCATAAATGGATCGCTGGAGCTTGCACACTTTGTTAGCACGTTTTGGATCGACAAAACCTTCTAGTTGCATCATATACAACTCTTCTTTAAGATATCCATTAAGGAATGCAGTTTTGACATCCATTTGCCAAATTTCATAATCATAAAATGCGGCAATTGCTAACATGATTCGGACAGACTTAAGCATCGCTACGGGTGAGAAGGTCTCATCGTAGTCAACTCCTTGAACTTGTCGAAAAACTTTCGCAACAAGTCAAGCTTTGTAGACAGTAATATTACCGCCAGCGTCAGCCTTCTTCTTGAAAATCCATTTATTCTCTATGGCTTGCCGATCATCAGGCAAGTCAACCAAAGTTCACACTTTGTTCTCATACATGGATCCCATCTCAGATTTCATGGCCTCAAGCCATTTTGCGGAATCTGGGCTCATCATCGCTTCCTCATAGTTCGTAGGTTCGTCATGGTCAAGTAACATGACCTCCAGAACAGGATTACCGTACCACTCTGGTGTGGATCTTACTATGGCTAACCTACGAGGTTCGGTAGTAACTTGATCAGAAGTTTCATGATCATCATCATTAGCTTCCTCATTTACTGGTGTAGGAATCACTGAAACTGATTTCTGTGATGAACTACTTTCCAATAAGGGAGTAGGTACAGTTACCTCGTCAATTTCTACTTTCCTCCCACTCACTTCTTTCGAGAGAAACTCCTTCTCTAGAAAGGATCCATTCTTAGCAACGAATATCTTGCCTTCGGATCTGTGATAGAGGGTGTCGGTGTCAAAACCGGTGGATCTCGGGTAGGGGGTCCTGAACTGTGCGTCTAAGGCAGATGGTAACAGGAGGCAGGGGACACGATGTTTTACCCAGGTTCGGGCCCTCTTGATGGAGGTAAAACCCTACGTCCTGCTTGATTATTCTTGGTAATATGAGTAGTACAAGAGTTGATCTACCACGAGATCAGAGAGGCTAAACCCTAAAAGCTAGCCTATGGTATGATTGTCTGTTGTCCTACGGACTAAAACCTTCCAGTTTATATAGACACCGGAGAGGGCTAGGGTTACACAAGGTTGGTTACAAAGGAGGAAATATACATATCCGTATTGCCTAGCTTGCCTTCCACGCCAAGTAGAGTCCCATCCGGACACGGGACGAAGTCTTCAATCTTGTATCTTCATGGTCCAACAGTCCGGCCAAAGGATATAGTCCGGCTATCCAGAGACCCCCTAATCCAGAACTCCCTCGGTAGCCCCTGAACCAGACTTCAATGATCGGGGAGGCCGAAGGGTCCAAGAAGGGAAGGACTCTTCTTCCGGACTGTTCCACCACCGCCGCCGAAGGCGAAGACGAGTGGCTGCTCAGGGCCAAGCCCCTGGCGAAGTCGTAAGTATTTGGATACTAGAGTAACTCATAGCATACCTTTGTCGCACTGCTTCTCCTAACGCCGAATATGATTATGCAGACCATCCCAAGCCCGTATCGACGTATCCTCGTCGGACGGCTCCTTGGATTCGTCGGATATGGATAGCGATCCACTTCCGACCGCCTCCTCCCCTTGCCCTACGGACAATGCCGAGGTATTGTCTCAAGGGGCACCGAGCCGGGGGGAGATAGTCCCGGAGGCGCCTCAAGGCGACCTTCCGGACTCCAGGAGCAGAGGGAGCCAGGCTCCCGGGGGCTCCAAGTTTGGCTCTCAGCCGAACACCGCGCCGGAACCTCCAGTGATTCCTGACTCGGGCAGGCGGCCCCATTCCAAAAGGGGTAAGACGCCCGTGCCGGTGACCTCTGTCCATCCAGAGGCACCGGACAACCTGCTGGGAGCGCTTCGTGGTGCTTCCATCGACGAAGAGCACCGCACTATTATGAGTGCGGTGATCGAGAAGGTTCAGTCCGCCAAGAGCAGACGGACTGAAGCCTGTGCCAGCCTTCTAATAGGCTTTGAGGTAAGTATTTAAAATATAGGGAAAATATTACCGCATAGACAGTAGCCCGTGATGCTTTGTTTGGTGTTCACAAAGAAAAGCCGAATAGAGGATCAAATAATATCTGTAGGAGTCTAATATAAGTATGTCTATATGCGTATGCAGGCTTCGCTGCTGGCCTCTGCCGCACTGACTGCGGAGGTCGCCGCACTGAAGCAGGACCTCGAGTGGTCCGAGAAAGAGCTCGGTCTTGCCAAGAGGCAGCTCGAGGAGAACAAAGGTAAGTAATACCTTG
>NC_041380.1:275644969-275693463 GCF_002162155.2 Triticum dicoccoides | reverse complement strand
ATGCGATTGCAAAATGACAAGATCATTATGAATTTGCCAGGGGCCACGACCGAAGTGGCAACCCTGAAGCAAGCGCTGTCCGAGGCCGAAAACAAAGCGGCCCGGGAGCGCACCAAGCGGGAAAAGAAAGAGGCACGGGGGGGCGAGGTGCAGCAAGAGCTCCAAACTCTCGTGACGAAGCACGAGGCGTTGGAGCTTGACTCGAAGACGCGAGAGTCTGAGCTTGCCACGGCCCTTGAGTGCACAAAGAATGCCAAGGCTGAAGCCCAAAAGGACCTCGAGGAGATTGAGGCGATGAGGAAGATAGCGGCGGGTAAGGCATTCAATATGCAAAGCAAGCATGTGAAAGTAAATTACTTGTTACTTACCCGAGTCCGGAGCTCTCCAGGAGCATTCGTAGATTTGCCCTGCAGCGTGTCGGATGCCACAAAGTTTTATCAGGCCGAGGAGGGAAGCTCGATGGAGAAGATGTTCTGGTCTCAGTATACTGGGACCGAACACCCGATGCCTATGAGCGACCAGCTGAAGCAACTGGTCGAACTGCACAAGGCGGCTGAACAGGCCATGAAGGGCTTTATAGTCTGGATGTGGCATGGCGACGCCCTTCCCAACAGCTACTTCGGCCTGGTGAGCCGGCTTGTGGATGCCTGCCCACGGCTGGAAGTCATCAAGCGGTCCGTCTGCATCGAGGGTGCACGCCGGGCTTTTGCCCGTGCGAAGGTGCACTGGGCCAAGATGGACGCTGAGAAGCTGGTGAAGGAGGGGTCGCCGCAGGGCAAGGAGCATTGCCACCCCGAGATGTATTATGAGGGTGTCCTGAAGGGTGCCCGTCTTGTAGCGGACATGTGTGCGAAAGATGTAATATTTGAATGAACTTGCTCGTGTGATCCTGTGGTATGAAAACTTGTTCATATGCGCTATGCAACGCTTGTTTGAATTTAAAATATTACCTTCTGTTCGGCTGTTTATCAAATCTGAGAGATGGCTAGTCGTTGGCTTCTGCCCCCATGCCACGAGTGCTAGGGTGTTTAGGATAAACCTGAGCACTCTTGTTCCCATTTTTGGGTCCTTCGAGGGAGGTGCTCAGCGCAGCAAACAATGCAATTGACTATAATGCTTTATCACTCTCACTTAGCCATAGAATTCTATAATGTTAAATTTTGGCGAAGCCCCTAGTATTCGGAAGGCCGAATTTGGGGCGCTATACACGCCTTAAGCCGGACAAAGCCGACTCCTCGCTCTAAGCGGCATAAGTCTTTAGGGACTCGAAACCTCTCGAACAGCGACCAGTCTCTCGCCTTATCATGACAGTCAGTTTTAGCTTTCTCTACTGAGGTGCTTAGCCCAGCTGAACCGGGGCACAATCGCAGTAGTTCTCCCAGTGCTACCTTAGCCGATATAGCGGAACGTAAGGTACCAAAACATGGGAGCCGGGCAAACCCAACTATTGACCCAAGACATGATTCGGAGTTGATGCATATAATGCTATAAGTTCGGGGTGCTGCACTGTCTAAAGTGTTCGGACTTCTCACGCCGTATTATGGGGTATGCTTAAGCCCCTAGCGTATTGGTCGTAACAGAGTGTACGGGTGCTGGATGTCATGAATGAACATATGTATATAAAAAAAGAAGAATAAAGAATGTGATAATAGTCTAGTGCTATGCATTGTTTATTCAAAAAAGGTGCATTCAAGCAGAATGATACAAGTGGTGCGGTAAGCAAAAAGTAGGACTATTTGACATGTCCCCTCCAAAGGCAGCTGAGAAATGGTATTTAGAGAGAGTATTTTACTCGTTGTCAGAGACCACCTGGGAGTTCCGTGGTGCGACGTAGCTTTCTGCCTCCTTGGTTGCTGCATCATGTGTTCGGCAATCATACTGCTGGACAGGGTTTCCAGATATTAAGGTCCTGAAAGAGAGAAAAATAACAAAGCGGGAAGCCCCTAGTTTGGTTGAGCCGCGTCTTGGGGCGTGCCGTAGTCGTGCCCCCTCCCCACCTGTGCACATGGTATTTTCAATGCGTAATTATGTATGTGTGGCACGGATTTCGATGTTTGGCTGGTACTGGGGTGGGGGCCGCATTGCTATGTGAGCTCGGAACGTGCCAGGCGGTCTTGCTGCCGATTACTCCGGGCGCGCTTGAAGGTGTCCGGGTCCTTAATCGCCGAACTAGTGGATTGCCTTAAGAGGCTGCTTTGCGCTTCTGCTGCGAGGGCCGCAGTGTGCTCCTCCGTGCGGAGAGAGCGCTCTGTGTTTCCATTAACTGTGATGACCCCCCGAGGTCCTGGCATCTTGATCTTGAGGTATGCATAATGTGGTACCGCATTGAATCTCGCAAATGCGGTTCGCTCGAGCAGTGCATGATAGCCACTGCGGAACGGGACTATATCAAAGATTAACTCCTCGCTTTAGAAGTTATCCGGGGATCCGAAGACCACTTCCAGTGTCACTAAGCCTGTGCAATGGGCCTCTACACCTGGTATGACGCCTTTGAAGGTCGTTTTTGTGGGTTTGATCCTTGAGGGGTCTATACCCATTTTCTGCACTGTGTCCTGATAAAGCAGGTTCAGGCTGCCGCCACCATCCATAAGGACTCGAGTGAGGTGAAATCCGTCAATGATTGGGTCTAGGACCAGTGTGGCGAATCCGCCATGGCGGATACTAGTGGGGTGGTCCCTGCGATCGAAGGTGATCGGGCAAGAGGACCATGGGTTGAACTTTGGGGCGACTGGCTCCAACGCATATACGTCCCTTAGTGCACGCTTCCGCTCCCTCTTGGGATGTGGGTTGCGTATATCATGTTCACCGTCCGCACTTGTGGGGGAACCTCTTCTATTCTCCGGTGTTCGGCTGCCGGGGCTCCTCCTCGTCATCGCTATGCGACCCCTTATCTTTGTTTTCGGCATTTAACGTCCCGGCCTGCTTGAACACCCAACAATCCCTGTTGGTGTGGTTGGCTGGCTTGTCGGGGGTGCCGTGTATTTGACACAAGCGATCGAGTATACGGTCCAAACTGGACGGGCCTGGAGTGCTTCTTTTAAATGGATTTTTCCGCTGACCGGGTTTAGAGCCTTTGGATCCGGCATTGACTGTCGTATCCTCTGTATTGTCGTTGTTAATGCGGCGCTTGTGTTTGTTGTGACGTGACCTGCCATTGCCATCCTTGGTATCCGAAGTACCGTGGTTCTTTGATATGTTATTGCTGCGAGCCAGCCAGTTGTCTTCTCCAGCACAAAAGCGGGTCATGAGTGTCGTGAGGGCTGCCATAGATTTCGGCTTTTCCTGGCCAAGGTGCCGGGCGAGCCACTCGTCACGGATGTTATGCTTAAAAGTTGCTAGGGCCTCTGCATCCGGACAGTCGACGATTTGATTCTTCTTTGTTAGGAACCGTGTCCAGAATTGCCTGGCCGATTCCTCTGGCTGCTGAATTATGTGGCTCAAGTCATCGGCATCTGGCGGTCGCACATAAGTGCCCTGGAAGTTGTCGAGGAATGCGGCTTCCAGATCTTCCCAATAGCCAATGGACTCTGCTGGCAAGCTGTTGAGCCGATGCCGAGCTGGTCCTTTGAGCTTGAGTGGGAGGTATTTTATGGCGTGTAGATCATCACCGCGGGCCATGTGGATGTGCAGGAGGAAATCCTCGATCCATACCGCAGGATCTGTTGTGCCGTCGTATGATTCGATATTTACGGGTTTGAAACCGTCTGGGATTTGGTGATCCATTACTTTGTCTGTGAAGCATAGGGGGTGTGCGGCGCCTCTGTACTGGGCTATATCGCGACGCAGCTCAAATTAGTCTTGCCCGCTGTGTTCGGCCCGGCCAGATTTACTTTTACTGTATCCGGTGTGACGGTTATCGTCTCGCATAGTGGTGCGCCCTCGTGATCCGTAGATTGATCTTAAATGTTTTGCTTTGTCCTCCAATACATCTCGCAGGTATAGCATGTTTCCCCATGCCTTGTCATTTTTATTTGAGAAGCGTCGGGGTGCGGGCTGAGTTTTTGGCTGAAATGCCTCTCTGTCACGGCCATGAGGTGGCCGATCAGCCGCATCATATGCTGGAGATGTAGGTTTGAGTGCTTCCTCCTCCAGTCGGGGTAGCAACCTACACTTTGGGTAACTCTTGGAGGGGCGTTCGAGTTTCTATTCCTCGGCCGCAAGGACTTCGGTCCATCTGTCAGCTAGCAAATCTTGATCAGCTTGAAGCTGCTGTTGCTTTTTCTTAAGGCTATTTGCCGTGGCTATAAGCCGGCGCTTGAAGCGCTCTTGTTCGACGGGATCCTCAGGCACGACGAATTCGTCATCGTCGAGGCTTGCCTCGTCTTCGGAGGGAGGCATGTAATTGTCATCCTCCGCCTCTCCATCTGCCGCTCTCTCGGGAGGGCTGGCTTCTCCATCCTCCTGCCCTAAATCTTGCTGGAGGGGATTGTTGTCGTCTTCGGCACTGTCCGGAGTGGTATTATCTCTTGTGCTGGTGTCACCGCTTTTGCTTTGGCGAGACTTAGAGTGGCGCCGCTGACGTCAGCGCTTGGGTTGCTTCTTGGAGGGGTCATCCTCCACTGTCTCGTCGCCATTGCCTTCTTTGGGTGTGTCCACCATGTATATATCATATGATGAGGTGGCTGTCCAGTGCCCTGTGGGCAGTGGTTCCTCTTCGCCTCCCGCATCGTCGTCCATACCGTCGATGTCTTCGGAGTCGAAGTCGAGCATGTCGGTTAAGTCGTCGACAGTGGCTACTAAGTGGGTGGTGGGTGGGCGGAGAATTTCTTTGTCATCCGCATCCCTATCCTGCCGGACATAGTTCGGCCAGGATTCTCCCGACAAGGAGAGAGACCTTAATGAGTTCAGTATGTCGCCAAAGGGCGAGTGCTGAAAAATATCTGCGAAGGTAAACTCCATGATCGGCGCCCAATCGGATTCGATAGGCATGGGCACAGGCGGTTCGGAGTCCGTGGCCGGGGAGGAATCCGGCAGTTCGGCATCACGACTCTCGTGAAGGGTAAGGTCGATACTCGGCTCGATCACCGATGAAAGTGCGGCCTCCGTGGCAGGGTCTATCCACCCGTCCATGGATGGCGGAACTGGTTCCGAATTGAGGGTCGGAGCGGTTGCCGGTGCAATCTCCTGAATGCTGTATGATGGTAGAGCTAAATCATACTCATTGTGACCGTGTGGCGCATAAGGCAGGGGCTCGAATCCGTCGAAGATCAAGTCTCCACGGATATCGGCTGTGTAGTTTAAGCTTCCAAACCTGACCTGGTGGCCAGGGGCGTAACTCTCGATTTGCTCCAGATGGTCAAGCGAGTTGGCCCGCAGTGCGAAGCCGCCGAACACAAAGATCTGTCCGGGGAGAAAAGTCTCAACCTGAACTACATCGCTATCGATGATCGAAGAAGCCATCAAGCCTAACGGCGATGACACAAAGGAACTCTTAATGAAAGCACCAATGTCGGTGTCAAAACCGGCGGATCTCGGGTAGGGGGTCCCGAACTGTGCGTCTAAGGCGGATGGTAACAGGAGGCAGGGGACACGATGTTTTACACAGGTTTGGGCCCTCTTGATGGAGGTAAAACCCTACGTCCTGCTTGATTATTCTTGATAATATGAGTAGTACAAGAGTTGATCTACCACGAGATCGGAGAGGCTAAACCCTAAAAGCTAGCCTATGGTATGATTGTCTGTTGTCCTACGGACTAAAACCCTCCGGTTTACATAGACACCGGAGGGGGCTAGGGTTACACAAGGTCGGTTAAAAAGGAGGAGATATACATATCCGTATTGCCTAGCTTGCCTTCCACGCCAAGTAGAGTCCCATCCGGACACGGGACGAAATCTTCAATCTTGTATCTTCATAGTCCAACAGTCCGGCCAAAGGATATAGTCCGGCTGTCCGGAGACCCCCTAATCCAGGACTCCCTTAGAGGGTGTACCCAACAGTCTTCTTTGGGTATCCTATGAAGACACATTTCTCCGATTTGGGTTCGAGCTTATCAGGTTGAAGCTTTTTCACATAAGCATCGCAGCCCCAAACTTTAAGAAACGACAACTTGGGTTTCTTACCAAACCACAGTTCATAAGGTGTCGTCTCAATGGATTTTGATGGTGCCCTATTTAACGTGAATGCATACGTCTCTAAAGCATAACCCCAAAACGATAGCGGTAAATCAGTGAGAGACAGCATAGATCGCACCATATCTAATAAAGTGCGGTTACGACATTCAGACACACCATTACATTGTGGTGTTCCAGGTGGCGTGAGTTGCAAAACTATTCCGCATTGTTTCAAATGAAGACCAAACTCATAACTCAAATATTCACCTCCACGATCAAATCGTAGAAACTTAATTTTCTTGTTACGATGATTTTCCACTTCACTCTAATATTCTTTGAACTTTTCAAATGTTTCAGACTTATGTTTCATCAAGTAGATATACCCATATCTTCTTAAATCATCTATGAAGGTAAGAAAATAACGATACCCACCGCGAGCATCAACACTCATCGGACCGCATACATCAGTATGTATTATTTCCAACAAGTTTGTTGCTCGCTCCATTGTTCCGGAGAATGGAGTTTTAGTCATCTTTCCCATGAGGCATGGTTCGCAAGCATCAAGTGATTCCAAAAGTCCATCAGCATGGAGTTTCTTCATGCGCTTTACACCAATATGACCTAAACGGCAGTGCCACAAATAAGTTGCACTATCATTATTAAACTTATATCTTTTGGCTTCAATACTATGAACATGTGTATCACTACTATCAAGATTTAGTAAAAACAGACCACTCATCAAGGGTGCATGACCATAAAAGATATTATTTATATAAATAGAACAACCATTATTATCTGATTTAAATGAATAACTGTCTCGCATCAAACAAGATCGGGATATAATGTTCATGCTCAATGCAGGCACCAAATAACAATTATTTAGGTCTAAAACTAATCCCGAAGGTAGATGTACAGGTAGCGTGTCGACAGCGATCACATCGACTTTGGAACCATTTCCCACGCGCATCATCACCTCGTCCTTAGCCAATCTTCGCTTAATCCGTAGCCCTTGTTTTGAGTTGCAAATATTAGCAACGAAACCAGTATCAAATACCCAGGCGCTACTGCGAGCATTAGTAAGGTACACATCAATAAAATGTATATCAAATATACCTTTCACTTTGCCATCCTTCTTCTCTACCAAATACTTGGGGCAGTTCCGCTTCAAGTGACCAGTCCATTTGCAGTAGAAGCACTCAGTCTCAGGCTAAGGTCCAGACTTGGGCTTCTTCACTTGAGCAGCAACTTGCTTGCTGTTCTTTTTGAAGTTCCCCTTCTTCCCTTTACCCTTTTTTCTTGAAACTGGTGGTCTTGTTGACCATCAACACTTGATGCTCCTTCTTGATTTGTACCTCCGTAGCCTTTAGCATTGCGAAGAGCTCCGGAATTGTCTTATCCATCCCTTGCATATTATAGTTCATTATGAAGCTCTTGTAGCTTGGTGGCAATGATTGAAGAACTTTGTCAATGACACTATCATCAGGAAGACTAACTCCCAGCTGAGTCAAGTGGTTGTGGTACCCAGACATTCTGAGTATATTTTCACTAACAGAACTATTCTCCTCCATTTTGCATCTGTAGAACTTATTGGAGACTTCATATATCTCAATCCAGGCATTTGCTTGAAATATTAACTTCAACTCCTGGAACGTCTCATATGCTCCATAACATTCAAAACACCGTTGAAGTCACGGTTCTAAGTCGTAAATCATGGCACACTGAACTATCGAGTAGTCATCAGCTTTGCTCTGCCAGGTGTTCACAACATCTGGCGTTGCTCCTGCAGCGGGTTTGTCACCTAGCGGTGCTTCCAGGATGTAATTCTTCTGTGCAGCAATGAGGATAATCCTCAAGTTACGGACCCAGTCCATGTAATTGCTATCATCAGCTTTGAACTTAGCTTTCTCTAGGAACGCATTAAAATTCAACCGAACAACAACACGGACCATCTATCTACAACAACATAGACATGCAAAATACTATCAGGTACTAAGTTCATGATAAATTAAAGTTCAATTAATCAAATTACTTAAGAACTCCCACTTAGATAGACATCCCTCTAATCGTCTAAGTGATCACGTGATCCATATCAACTAAACCATGTCTGATCATCACGTGAGATGGAGTAGTTTTCAATGGTGAACATCACTATGTTGATCATATCTACTATATGATTCATGCTTGACCTCTCGGTCTCAGTGTTCCGAGGCCATATCTGCATATGCTAGGCTCGTCAAGTTTAACTCGAGTATTCCGCGTGTGCAAAATTGGCTTGCACCCGTTGTATGTGAACGTAGAGCTTATCACACCCGATCATCACGTGGTGTCTCGGCACGACGAACTGTAGCAATGGTGCATACTTAGGGAGAACACTTGTACCTTGAAAGTTAGTGAGAGATCATCTTATAATGCTACCGTCGAACTAAGCAAAATAAGATGCATAAAGGATAAACATCACATGCAATCAATATAAGTGATATGATATGGCCATCATCATCTTGTGCCTTTGATCTCCATCTCCAAAGCACCGTCATGATCACCATCATCACCATCTTGACACCTTGATCTTCATCGAAGCATCGTTGTCGTCTCGCCAACTATTGCTTCTACAACTATCGCTACCACTTAGTGATAAAGTAAAGCAATTACATGGCAATTGCATTTCATACAATAAAGCGGCAACCATATGGCTCCTGCCAGTTGCTAATAACTCCGTTACAAAACATGATCATCTCATACAATAAAATTTAGCATCATGTCTTGACCATATCACATCACAACATGCCCTGCAAAAACAAGTTAGACGTCCTCTACTTTGTTGTTGCAAGTTTTACGTGGCTGCTACGGGCTGAGCAAGAACCGTTCTTACCTACGCATCAAAAACCACCATGTGGTATAGTGATTGCTTTTTTATCTATAGAAAGAACCCTGTTCATTGAATCCGATTCAACTAAAGTTGGAGAAAATGACACCCACCAGCCACCTGTGTGCGAAGCACGTCGGTAGAAACAGTCTCGTGTAAGCGTACGCGTAATGTCGGTCTGAGCCGCTTCATCCAACAATACTACTGAATCAAGAATCAACTAGTGACGACAAGCAATATGTATATACCCACGCCCACAACTCCTTTGTGTTCTACTCATGCATATAACATCTACACATAGACCTGGCTCGGATGCCATTGTTGGGTAACGCAGTAATTTCAAAAAAAATCCTACGCACACATAAGATCTATCTAGGTGATGTATAACAACGAGAGGGAAGAGTATTGTCCACGTACCCTCGTAGACCGTAAGCGGAAGCGTTATGATAACGCGGTTGATGTAGCCGAACGTCTTCACGATCCAACCGATCCTAGCACCGAAGATACGGCACCTCCGTGATCTGCACACGTTCAGCTCAGTGACGTCCCGCGAACTCTAGATCTAGCTGAGTGTCGAGGGAGAGTTTCGTCAGCACGACGGCGTGATGATGGTGATGATGAAGTTACCGGCGCAGGGCTTCACCTAAGCACTGCAATGATACGACCGAGGTGGATTATGGTGGAGGGGGGCACCGCACACGGCTAAAAAATGTCAACTTGTGTGTTCTAGGGCGCCCTGATACGTCTCCAACGTATCTGTAATTTTTGATTGTTCCATGCTATTATATTATCTTTTTTGGATGTTTAATGGGATTTAATATGCACTTTAATATTATTTTTTGGGACTAACCTATTAACTGGAGGCCCAGTGCCAGTCGCTGTTTTTTTGCCTATTTCAGTGTTTCGCAGAAAAGGAATATCAAACGGAATCCAAACGGAATGAAACCTTCGCGAGAATCTTTTTTGGAACAAACGCAATCCAGGAGACTTGGAGTGAAGGTCAAGGAAGCAAGGAGGCGGCCACGAGGTAGGGCGGCGCGCCCCCACCCTCATGGGCCCCTCGTAGCTCCACCGACCTACTTCCTTCGCCTATATATACTCTTATACCCTCAAAACATACAGGGGAGCCACGAAACCACTATTCCACCGCCGCAACCTTCTGTACCCGTGAGATCCCATCTGGGGACCTTTTCCCGCGATCTGCCGGAGGGGGATTCGATCACGGAGGGCTTCTACATCAACACCATAGCCTCTCCAATGATGTGTGAGTAGTTTACCACAGACCTTCGGGTCCATAGTTATTAGCTATATGGCTTCTTCTCTCTCTTTGGTTCTCAATACAAAGTTCTCCTCGATGTCCTTGGAGATCTATTCGATGTAATTCTTTTTGCGGTGTGTTTGCCGAGATCCGATGAATTGTGGGTTTATGATCAAGATTATCTATGAACAATATTTGATTCTTCTCTGAATTCTTATATGCATGATTTGATATCTTTGCAAGTCTCTTCGAATTATCAGTTTGGTTTGGCCTACTAGATTGATCTTTCTTGCAATGGGAGAAGTGCTTAGCTTTGGGTTCAATCTTGCAGTGCTCAATCCCAGTGACAGAAAGGGAATCGACATGTATTGTATTGTTGCCATCGAGGATAAAAATATGGGGTTTATATCATATTGCTTGAGTTTATCCCTCTACATCATGTCATCTTGCCTAATGCGTTAATCTGTTTTTATGAACTTAATACTCTTGATGCATGCTGGATAGCGGTCGATGTGTGGAGTAATAGTAGTAGATGCAGAATCGTTTCGGTCTACTTGACACGGACGTGATGCCTATATTCATGATCATGCCTAGATATCATCATAACTATACGCTTTTCTATCAATTGCTCGGCAGTAATTTGTTCACCCACCGTAATATATGCTATCTTGAGAGAAGCCACTAGTGAAAGCTATGGCCCCCGGGTCTATTTTACACTATATAAGTTTCCGATCTACAATTCTAGTTTACTATTTATTTTCCAATCTATACAACAAAAAACACCAACAATATTTATCTTATTATCTTTATAAGATCTCACTTTTGCAAGTGGCCATGAAGCGATCGACAACCCCTTTATCACGTTGGTTGCGAGGTTCTTGTTTGTTTATGCAGGTACTAGGCGACTTGCGTGTAGTCTCCTACTGGATTAATACCTTGGTTCTCAAAAACTTAGGGAAATATTTACGCAACTTTGCTGCATCATCCTTTCCTCTTCAAGGGAAAACCAACGCATGCTCAAGAGGTAGCAAGAAGGATTTCTGGCACCGTTGCCGGGGAGATCTACACTCAAGTCAAGATATACCAAGTACCCATCACAAACTCTTATCCCTCGCATTACATTATTTGCCATTTGCCTCTCGTTTTCCTCTCCCCCACGTCATCCTTGCCGTTTTATTCGCCTCTTTTCCGTTTGCCTTCTTTCGCTTGTCTCTTGTGTGCCTGCTTGCCCTGATGTCCTTGCCTAAAAGCGTTGATCCTCACCTTAGAAGGTTGGAAGAAATTGAGAACAACGTTAGAAGCTTTATGTCTTTGCAATTTGAGCACAATAATTTCTTCAGAAATGAGCTTAAAGGACAAAAATGTTTTATGGAGTATATGAATAAAGAGCTCGATGATATGAACAAAGAATTTTATGGTTTGAAACCTCAGTTTGCTCATCTTGGAAATTTAGTGGGTCAAATTTCGGATAAGCAAGCCACCTTAGTTAATAAGATGGCCACTAAACCAGAGGATCTACAAAATAATAATGATGAAGATCTAAAAGTGATTGATGTGTCTACTATTAAATCTTTGTTTTCCAATATGAATCTTGATAAAGATGGACTGGAGATGAGTCAACTTTAGTTAAAAGGTGTACAAATGATTCGGAGTTTTTAGATCTTGATGCAAAAGATAATAAAAGTGGGATTGAAGAGGTCAAAACTTTACATAGCAATGAACCCAATTGTTACGACATATCTCTCTCAAGGTAGTTTTGGTGATTGATGACAACATGTTTGCGGACTAATCATGTACTTTGAGTAGTTCACAGATTCATCCCTAGCATGAGACGTTTTCTTCCCTTCGGAGTGTCTTTAAAGATGGTGTAGCTCTTTCGTTTCTCTCTCGGTGGACTAGTTGCGTAGAGGGCACCGTACTATCAAGAGGGGGTCCGCTGGGGTATTGCATGGGTGGAATCAACACGTACACATCAGCTCCTCACCCTCCGAGCTTTTCCATTCCATTGAAGAGATCTCTCCTCTTTTCTTTGTCCTGTCTGGGTCCCAGCGGTAGTACCGCTGAGGAGCCACAAGCGGCAGTACCGCTCCGCAGCAGTAGTACTGCCCGTGACTCCACAGCAGTAGTACCGCTGGGGTGCCTGGCACCACCGCCTCATCCTCATCCTCTTTGGAGAGATCCTCTCTCTCTTCTGTGTCCCAGCGGTAGTACCGCACTACCAGCAGTAGTACGGCCGAAGGGTCACAAGCGGCAGTTCCGCTCCGCAGCGGTAGTACCGCCCGTGACCCCGCTGCCGTAGTACCGCTGGGCTGTCTGGCTCCTACCGCCTCGACTCGAGGGCTCTTTTTCTCGTGTCGGGTTTTGCGGCACTAGTTGCGGTTGTAGAGGTGGTAGTATCATTTTAGGAGCGGTAGTACTGCCCTTACCACCGCGGTAGTACCGTGTTGGGTCTTTTTCCCTACTAGTCTTCTATGCGCGGCAGTACCGCTGGCTGGAGCGGCAGTACCGCTGGCTGGAGCGGCAGTACCGCTGACCTAGCGGTAGTACCGCCCCCTCTTAGCGGTAGTACCGCCCCCTCTTAGCGGTAGTACCGCCCTGTGCGGGGCTGGTTGGTGGGGGCAACGGTTGGATTGTTGCTCCCACTATAAAAGGGGGTCCCCTTCTTCCCTTTGACCTACCTCTTCCCCCTCAAGCTCCATTAATGCTCAAGCTCCATTAAATGCTCCAAGCTCCATTTTCGCCCGATCTATCTCTCTAGCCAATCAAACTTGTTGATTTGCTCGGGAGTGGTTGAGAAGGCCCCGATCTACACTTCCACCAAGGGATTTTCGATTCCCCCACTCATCCCTAGCGGATCTTGTTACTCTTGGGTGTTTGAGCACCCTAGACGGTTGAGGTCACCACGGAGCCATAGTCCATTGTGGTGAAGCTTCGTGGTTTTGTTGGGAGCCTCTGATTGAGTTGTGGAGATCGCCCCAACCTTGTTTGTAAAGGTTCGGTCGCCGCCTTCAAGGGCACCAATAGTGGAATCACGGCATCTCGCATTATGTGAGGGCGTGAGGACAATACGGTGGCCCTAGTGGCTTCTTGGGGAGCATTGTGCCTCCACACCGCTCTAACAGAGACGTACTTCCCCTCAAAAGGAAGGAACTTCGGTAACACATCCTCGTCTTCACCGGATCCACTCTTGGTTATCTCTTACCTTTACTTGTGCAAGCTCTTTAGTGTTACCTCCTCTTGCTTGCTTGTATGCTTGTTGTTATTGCATCATATAGGTTGCTCACCTAGTTGCACATCTAGACAACCTACTTTGATGCGAAGTTTAATTTGATAAAGAAAAGTTAAAAATTGGTAGTTGCCTATTCACCCCCCCCCCTCTAGTCAACCATATCGATCCTTTCAATTGGTATCAGAGCCTTGTCTCTTTATTAAGGACTTTACCGTCCAAAGAGTATGGTTGATACCGTAGACGGTGTGGAGGAACACTCCGGTGTGAATTCGATCTCGTCTACAGGCTATGGGGGAACCTCGGTCTCTCGTGAGGAGTTCAATGTGGCCTTAGAGACATTGAAGACCTCCATGACGACCGAGGTTGAAAGCATGTTTACTAAATTTCTTGAGGGGCTTAAACTATCCACCGCATCGTTAAAAGTGGGTGACCCCACCGACAAGGTGACGGATGCTATCCCCGACAAGGGGGAAGCTAGTAGTGAAAAGGCTCCTTCTTCTAGTGGTAAAAATGGCACCGACATCTTTGCTCATGTGGAACCACCACTTGTTTATGGTGGACCGGTTCCTTCTACTCATTTGAATCATGTCGGTCCTCCCCCTAATATTGTGAAAAATGAGGACTTTGATTCCTGGGTTTACCGCTTTAAACGTCATTTAAATCATGTGAACACTAACCTTTGGAGAATCATTGAAGAATGTTTCTATCTGCATGATCCAAGCAACTTCACTCCTCAAGAAGCCGCGGATAATCAATTCAATGAGAATGCTCTCTTCATCATTCAAGATGCAATTCCACCAGAAGACCTACCTCATCTTCGTCCCTTCGCCTTGGCCAAAGATGCATGGCATTGTGTTGTCTCTCTCTACTGGGGAAGCGCAAGCATTCAACGCTCCAACTATGAAGTGGTGCAAGATGAGGCCGATGAGTTTTCTATGAAAGAAGATGAAGAACCTCGTGAGCTTTATCGGAGAGTAACCAAACTCGCGGTCTCACTACGAGATCACGGGAGCAAGGACACGGATGACAATTGGATCAAGCGCAAATTCCTCAAGGCAATGATGCCCTACCACAAGGCCATGTCCTCCGTCATTCGTCAAAGACCGGACTTACACACTTTGACCACAAGCGAAGTGTTGGATGAGTTTGTGGCCATGAACATCTTGGACAAGACCGCCGACAATGCGGTGCTCCGTTCTCAACGGGCAAAGAAGCCTAACCTTGCATTGAAGGCCAAGCTCACCGTTGAAGAAGAAGAAGAGGAAGAAGAGGAGAGCAACCCCGAAGATACGAAGTATGCGTATTATGAACACATGGCACTTGCTTCAAGGCAATTTTGGAGCAAGAAAAACTCGAGGCCAAACTTTAGCAAAAACAACTCAAGTGGCACGAAGAGCAATCAACGTGTAAGGACTTGCTACAACTGCGGCAACGTGAGTCATTTTGTTGCGGAGTGCCCGTATGAGAAGAGGGAAGACAATGGTGGCAAGCTCATCCAAAAGGACAAGGCCAAGTTGTTCCCCAACAAGAGCAACTTCACCAAGAAGACTCCTCCCAAGGCATTGGTGGTACAAGAAGAGTACAATGAGGATGATGATGATGATGAAGGTCATGAGTCGGTTGCCATGGCCTCCGTTGCCATTGCAACGACTTCACGGGTGTCTCTCTTCGAATCACCCAATGAGAGCATCACCGCCAAGTGCCTCATGGCTAAAGCCACCAACAAGATAACCTCCAACATCAAAACTACCATCATTAATCATCCTTCTCCGATGGATAGCATTAATGAACTTGAGGGAGCTAATGTGGAGGCTAATGAGTTTGAGGCCTTTATGGGCAAACTCAAGGGAAAATCCAAGAAGCACTTTGTTGCTCTCTTGGAACAACTTGGTGAAGCCAATGACATGATCGAGGCTCACGAAGACACCATCACTAAGATGGAAGGGCATAGTCGTGACTATGCCGATGAGATTTCGGGTCTTTCCAATGCTCTTGAGGAAGAGTGTGGTCTTCGTTTGGCTCTTGAGGAGTCACACAACGTTGATCATGCTAAGTTAAAGAAAGATTATGATCATTTCCTCATAGTTTCTCATGTGCTAAACTCCGAGAAGGCCGAACTTGAGTTTGATCTTGCTAGACTCAAAGAGGAGTTTGATCTACTTGACAAGGCTCACAAGGTCTTGAAGGGTGCTCATGCTAGCCTCAAAGAGTCTCATGATCAACTTCAAGTAAAGCTAACCAAGGAAAAAGCCACTTTCCCTTGTATGATGTTAATTGATAATGCAAATGCTACTAACCCATGTTGTGAGCATGTGCATCTCGTTGAGGAGAACGCTAAGCTAAAGGGGCAACTTGAGAGAGGTCTTGCGACTTGCATACAAGGCAAGAAGAACCTCAACGATCTCTTGATCAACCAAAAGGGAGTTGTGGCCAAGGAAGGGGTTGGGTACGTGCCCGACTCCAAGAACAAGAAGAAGAATGACAAGACCAAACGACCTCCTCCTCTCATGCAAACCTTTGTGAAGGAGGGAGAGAGTGCCTCCGAGGAGAAGAAGAAGAAGAACAATGCAAAGGGTGGCAATGTCAAGAAGGGCAATGTCACCCCTCCCAACAAAGCTGGCGATTTTAATCCTTCTTATGTGTTATGTCGTGCTAGTGATGGGCATGTTTATGCCAAATTTGTTGGTTCTCTTCATGAATACATTGAATGGTCTATTTGGGTTCCAAAGACCCTTGTTACTAACATCAAAGGACCCATTACAAAATGGGTACCTAAAACCAAGCATTGATCTCTTGTAGGTGTTTGCTTCTGGTGGGGGGTCATGGTTGCTCGATAGCGGAGCTACAAATCATATGACTGGAAGCAAGGACTTGGTGGTGGACATGCACAAGGTTCCATCTATGCCCACCAATGTCGAGTGGGGTGACGCCTCATATTTTAAGGTATTGGGACTTGGCAAGGTGGTCATCTCTCATGATCTCACGTTAGAGAAGGTCATGCTTGTTGAGTCCCTTGCATACAATTATTCCATTCGTCAACTTGCAATCATGGGCTTTGCCACTTTCTTTGATATCGATACCGTGGCCCTCTTGTGGAGCAAGACTCTTAAAGTAGCTTTTGTTGGGCATGTCAAGAATAGTCTATATGTGATTAACTTTTCGGAGCGACCCACTAAGACCGCGACGTGCCTAATGGCTAAAGTTGATGTGGGATGGCTTTGGCATTGCTGTTTAGCCCATGTCAACATGAGATCTTTGCAAAGTCTCATCAAGGGGGACCATGTCCGTGGACTAATGAATGTTAGTTTTGCTAAAGATCGTGCTTGCAGTGCTTGTATCGAAGGAAAGCTACATGAGAAGGCTCACCCTCCCACGACTATCATTTATTCAAAGAGGCCTTTGGAGCTCCTTCACATGGATCTCTTTGGGCCTCCATCCTTCGATAGTCTTGGAGGTAGGAAGTATTGCTTGGTGATTGTGGATGACTACTCAAGGTGCACGTGGGTGTATTTCTTCAAGAGGAAGAGCGAGACCCAACAAACCGTCATTGACTTTGCAAATGAAGCACAACGTCAACACAATGCAAAGATCTTGACAATAAGAAGTGACAACGGCACCGAGTTCAAGAACTACACCTTGGATGAGTTTCTTAGTGATGAGGGAATCAAGCATCAATATTCCACACCCTACACCCCTCAACAAAATAGTGTTGCGGAGAGGAAGAACCGGACGTTGATGGATGCGGCAAGGACCATGATGGCGGAGTTCAAGTCTCCGTACAACTTTTGGGCCGAAGCCATCAACACTGCGTGTCATGCATCCAATCGGCTCTACCTCCGCAAGGGCTTGAACAAGACTCCATATGAGATACTCACCGGTAACAAGCCCAACCTCAAGTACTTCCGGGTATTCGGGTGTAAGTGTTTCATTCTCAAGAAAGGTGTTCGGTTGTCTAAATTTGAGGCTAGAGCTTATGAGGGCATATTTGTTGGTTATGCTACAAACTCTCATGCTTACCATGTCCTTAATAAATCCACGGGACTTATCGAGGAGACGTGTAACGTGGAGTTTGATGAGAATAATGGCTCCCAAGTGGAGCAAAGTGGCACTTTGTGATGTAGGTGATGAAATTCCTCCCCAGGCCATAAGAAGAATGGGTGTTGGCTTTATACTACCCATTGAGGAACCCCTTGTGGCCGAAGGAGAAGGACAAAGCTCCACTCAAGTGGAGCCATCACCAACCCAAGGCCCACACGCTTCCGAAGAACAACATGAAGGCCATCATCCTCAAGAACATGACCAAGGGCAAGATCACACTCAAGACGATGTTGACACATCAAGTGATGCCCAAGGTCAAGTTCTCTCCTCCGAGCAAGTTCAAGAACAAGAACAAGCCCAAGACGACGCTCAAGATGATCAAGTGACCACTCCTCGTCTCACCCCCGAGGAGGAATTAGAGCGTCGTGCCACCAAGGTTGCTTCCAAGCTCTCCACCAAGGATCATCTCATGACGAATGTGCTTGGAAGCTTAAGAAAGGGGGTAAGCACTCATAGACAATTAGCAAATTATTGTGAGCATCACGCGTTTGTCTCTTGTGTGGAACCCCACAAGGTCTATGAGGCGCTAGAAGATCCGGATTGGCTCAATGCCATGCATGAAGAACTCAACAACTTCGAGTGCAACAAAGTGTGGAGATTGGTGCCAAGACCGACCGGGAATCACAATGTCATAGGAACCAAGTGGATATTTAAGAACAAGCAAGATGCCCATGGGATTATCATTCACAACAAGGCTCGTTTGGTAGCACAAGGCTACTCCCAAGTCGAGGGTATCGACTACGGTGAAACCTTTGCTCCCGTTGCTCGTCTTGAATCCATTCGCATGTTGATTGCATATGCTTCTCATCATAACTTTAAGTTACAACAAATGGATGTGAAGAGTGCTTTTCTTAATGGTCCTATTAATTAATTGGCTTACATCAAGCAACCCCCCGGGTTTGAGGATCCCTACTTTCCCGATCATGTGTATCAACTCGATAAGGCACTCTATGGCCTTAAACAAGCCCCACATGCGTGGTATGACCACCTTACCGAGTTGTTACAAGACCGTGGTTTTGAAGTTGGGCTAATCGACCCCACTCTTTTTACTAAGAAGGTCAAAGGGGAGTTGTTTGTGTGCCAATTATATGTTGATGATATTATCTTTGGTTCTCCTAACAAAGCTTTCAATGAGGAATTTGCCGCTCTCATCACCTCAAAGTTCGAGATGTCCTCCATGGGAGAGTTGAAGTTCTTTCTAGGGTTCGAAGTGAAGCAAAGAAGAGAAGGAACCTTCATCAATCAATCCAAATACACTCAAGACATGCTCAAGAGATTCAAGCTAAGTGACGTCAAGCCGGCTTCCACTCCAATGCCCACTAAGTGCCAACTTGACTTAGATCCCAATGGTAAAGTGGTGGATCAAAAGGTATATCGCTCCATGATTGGATCCTTGCTTTACCTTTGTGCATCTAGACCGGACATCATGTTGAGTGTGGGAATTTGTGCACGGTTTCAAGCAGCACCTAAGGAAAGTCACTGTGTGGCACTCAAACGAATCTTTCGATATTTGGCTCATACCCCAAACTTTGGCTTATGGTACCCAAGAGGATCAAACTTCAAGCTTGTAGGGTACTCGGATTCTGATTGGGTGGGAGACAAAGTGGATAGGAAGTCCACTTCCGGAGGGTGCCAATTCCTTGGTTGCTCTTTGGTAAGTTGGTCTTCCAAAAAGCAAAGTTGTGTGTCTCTCTCATCCACCGAGGTGGAGTATGTTGCAGCCGGTAGTTGTTGTGCACAACTCCTATGGATGAGGCAAACTTTAAAGGATTACGGTGTCACTTGTGACAAAGTGCCTCTTTGGTGTGACAATGAAAGTGCCATCAAGATCTCTCTCAACCTGGTGCAACACTTCAAGACGAAGCATATTGAGATTCGGTATCACTTCATCCGGGATCACATTAGGCGAGGAGAGATCGAGCTCAACTATGTCAACACTCATGACAACCTTGCGGATATTTTCACGAAGCCCTTGGATGAAGAAAGATTTCGCGAGTTAAGGCATGAGCTAAATATCATTGATTCGAGCAATGTGGCTTGAACCCTTGCACACCCCACCACGCTCAATTTGCTGTCTAGTTTAGGTGTAGGCATGGACATAGGGGGAGTGTTGTTCTCTCAATGAACTCTCCCTCCCCTCATTATGCATAAATTGATCAAGTCTTTCTCTTTAGCCATTGTTTGATGGTAGTTGTGCTTCAAAGACGAGTTTTGGTCATGGGCTCAAGGTTAAAATCTTCACGGCGCCATACCTCTTGACTCAAACATAGGTGGCCTCGGCCACCGCCCTCTCTTGAAGAGGTGTGTCTTGGCCGTCTGCTGGTGTGCTCTCTTTTCTTGCCGTTTTGTTTTTCCTTGAGCTAAGCCGTGTTGTTTGGTTGCCGTGGCGTACTGGGCGGTACTACTGCTGGTGGTGCGCGGTACTACCACTTATAAGCGGCACTACCGCCCCCAACGCGGTACTACCGCCCCCAACGCGGTACTACCGCTGAGGGATGGGACTAGGGGGTTATATCGGGGCAGGGGGAGGTTTCTTCTCCCCCATACCCATTCACTTCGCCCTGTCTTTCCTCTTCCTCTCTCCAGCCTCCTCTCGTTGCGGGAGGGCTCAGGCGGATCTCCGTCTCCGGGGCATCCCTCTCCATTTCCTTCGGTGGAGTCGATCCCCACCTCGTTCTCTTGCCATGGATGTCGGTATTGCCCCCGTTCCTTCTCTCCTTTTGTCTCGTTTTTCAGATCTTGTTCTTAGAGGCAATGGTGGTTGCATCTCTAGATTTTTGGCTAAATCTAGGCTTGAGTAGGTTGGAGAAGGCAACTAGACTATCTTGATTAGAGTTTGGTAGGAATATTTTTGAATTTGGCAGGCCGGTAGTGCCAGATCTGATCACGGTAGCAAGAAACTGCTGTTTCCCCGTCTCGAGCGGTACTACCGCTCTCTTTGGAGCGGTACTACCGCTTGGAGTGGTACTACCGCGAGCATGTCATGGTACTACCGCTGCTTGCCAAGCTCCATCATATTCCTGCCTTTTCTTTGATCCTTTTGTTGTGTTTGTTGGCTTGCTCGTTCTTTCTGGTTGTTTTGCGTGTTCTTGTGTTTGGCTCCAGGTGATGAACATCCTGAGCATCAAGCTCGCCGTATCAACCCCGGGCGTGCAACATCAAAACGCTACCGCACCTCTGAGCCAGCCGGTGGTTCCTCTAGCACCCAACCGCCTCCAGCAAGTGCATCCGCAAGTGTTCCTCCACCTCCTCAGCACTCGAAGAGATCCGCCACCAAGCCAAAGGGGAAGACTGTGACTGAGATGACCAACAAGGAGTTTTGGGAAAGGCGTCGCCGCAATCCCTATGAGGTGGACCAAGAACCCACTTTGGTCAACCGCCCGTTCTGGAACCGATTTCAGTTTGCCATCTATTTTGATGTGTTCAAGGCCAAGAAGAAAACCTATGAGCTGTCTCCGTATCTGGACATTCTTCATCGCATCTTCCATGAGACTCTCTTCCCTCGGATCGGGAATCTGGATATGGTCCACTCTTACCTCGTGGACATGCTCCTTTTCTGTCAGCATGAGAAGGAAGCAAACACTAGAGAGAGCCTGGATATTTCTCATGTCATGTGGTCTGAACTTCTCTCTGCCGTGTCTGAGCGCAAGTGCCCAATATATGTTCCATTCATCATGAGGCTCATTGAGAGGGCCTAGGCACATATCTATCCCAGAGTGTTGCTGGAAACTGGAGACTTGGTTTCCCATGAGATCAAGCATCTGAGGAAGAAGGACAATTGGATCACCCTAGCACCTCAATCCGGGGGTCCGTCTGCTGCTGCTACTGCTGCTGCCATGGAGACCGAGGGTGGGGCAACCACTGATGATCACGAGGAGGATCTTGGGCCCTCTAGTGTTGAACCCTCATGGGCGAAGAAGCTTAAACACAAGTTGAAGAAGCTTTTCTGCATGGAGTCTCATGGTCAGTACATGACTCATGTGGCGGAGAAGCATGCCAGGGTGCGCCACAAGGAGCTCATGCGTCAGATGGGAGCGACAGTTGCCAGTGGATCTGAGGGTCAGATCACTGAAGAGGAGGAGTGGATTCATCAGCATTGCCCTTGGACCGACTCCGATGCCGAGCAATTTTCGACCAACGACGGAGATGCAGACGATCACGCTGAGATATGATGTTCGAGATCCTCAGCTTGCCATCACCTGGAGTCGTAGCATCGCTCTTTTCTCTTTTTGGTGTCTCGCTGCCAAAGGGGGAGAGAGTGTAGGGATTTGTGTTGGCGAGCTTTGAGTTTGTCGTCTTGTCGTCTTGTGTTTTCTTGTGTGTTCTCTCGGTATCTTTGTTTGGTTTGGTTTGGTGCCTGTGAGACCTAAGTTCTAGACATATGGTGTGAGACATATGCTCCCTATTGCTACCTTATTACTTATGTCTATTCAGTACTGTAGTATATTATGAGTTGCATGCTTGTCCTTTTATATACTCTTCCCTCATATATCTTGTGCTTAGGTTTGTTGGACTATAAAATATAGGGGGAGTGTTGATCCGGATGTGTGTGTCTTGCTTTCCTTTTGCTCCTCTTTCTAGGCGCACACATTCTGGGGGAGCCCGTCTATATTTTGTAGTTCTTAGTTTTCTTACGTTTATATCTTTTCTTGTGCAAATCCCTAATTGTCATCAATCCACCAAAAAGGGGGAGATTGTTACGACATATCTCTCTCAAGGTAGTTTTGGTGATTGATGACAACATGTTTGCGGACTAATCATGTGCTTTGAGTAATTCACAGATTTATCCCTGGCACGAGACGTTTTCTTCCCTTCGGAGTGTCTTTCAAGACGGTGTAGCTCTTTCATTTCTCTCTCGGTGGACTAGTTGCGTAGAGGGCACCGTACTATCAAGAGGGGTCCGCTGGGGTATTGCATGGGTGGAATCAACACGTACACATCAGCTCCTCACCCTCCGAGGTTTTCCATTCCATTGAAGAGATCTCTCCTCTTTTCTTTGTCCTGTCTGGGTCCCAGCGGTAGTACCGCTGAGGAGACACAAGCGGCAGTACCGCTCCGCAGCGGTAGTACCGCCCGTGACTCCACAGCAGTAGTACCACTGGGGTGCCTGGCACCACCGCCTCGTCCTCAGCCTCTTTGGAGAGATCCTCTCTCTCTTCTGTGTCCCAGCGGTAGTACCGCACTACCAGCGGTAGTACGGCCGAAGGGTCACAAGCGGCAGTTCCGCTCCGCAGCGGTAGTACCGCCCGTGACCCCGCTGTTGTAGTACCGCTGGGCTATCTGGCTCCTATCGCCTCGACTCGAGGGCTCTTTTTCTCATGTCGGGTTTTGCGACACTAGTTGCGGTTGTAGAGGTGGTAATACCATTTCAGGAGCGGTAGTACCGCCCTTACCACCGTGGTAGTACCGCGTTGGGTCCTTTTCCCTACTATTCTTCTCTGCGCGGTAGTACCGCTGGCTGGAGCGGCAGTACCGCTGACCTAGCGGTAGTACCGCCCCCTCTTAGCGGTAGTACCGCCCTGTGCGGGGCTGGTTGGTGGGGGCAACGATTGGATTGTTGCCCCCACTATAAAAGGGGGTCCACTTCTTCCCTTTGACCTACCTCTTCCCCCTCAAGCTCCATTAATGCTCAAGCTCCATTAAATGCTCCAAGCTCCATTTTCGCCCGATCTATCTCTCTAGCCAATCAAACTTGTTGATTTGCTCGGGAGTGGTTGAGAAGGCCCCGATCTACACTTCCACCAAGGGATTTTCGATTCCCCCACTCATCCCTAGCGGATCTTGTTACTCTTGGGTGTTTGAGCACCCTAGACGGTTGAGGTCACCATGGAGCCATGGTCAATTGTGGTGAAGCTTCGTGGTTTTGTTGGGAGCCTCCGATTAAGTTGTGGAGATTGCCCCAACCTTGTTTGTAAAGGTTCGGTCGCCGCCTTCAAGGGCACCAATAGTGGAATCACGGCATCTCGCATTGTGTGAGGGCGTGAGGAGAATACGGTGGCCCTAGTGGCTTCTTGAGGAGCATTGTGCCTCCACACCGCTCTAACGGAGGCGTACTTCCCCTCAAAAGGAAGGAACTTCGGTAACACATCCTTGTCTTCATCGGATCCACTCTTGGTTATCTCTTACCTTTACTTGTGCAAGCTCTTTAGTGTTACTCCTCTTGCTTGCTTGTATGCTTGTTGTTATTGCATCATATAGGTTGCTCACCTAGTTGCACATCTAGACAACCTACTTTGATGCAAAGTTTAATTTGATAAAGAAAAGTTAAAAATTGGTAGTTGCCTATTCACCCCCCCCCTCTAGTCAACCATATCAATCCTTTCACCAATATTTTGGATTTCAAGGAATTTAATTATGATAATTGCTCTTTGATAGATTGTATTTCCTTGTTGCAATCCGTGCTAAATTCTCCTCATGCTTATGATCAAAACAAAGCTTTTACTAAACACATCGTTCATGCTTTAATGCAATCTCATAAAGAAAAGCTTGAACTAGAAGTTTCTATCTCTAGAAAACTTTATGATGAGTGGGAACCTACTATTAAAATTAAGATTAAAGATCATGAATGTTATGCTTTATGTTATTTGGGTGCTAGTGTTTCCACGATTCCAAAAACTTTGTGTGATGTGCTAGGTTTTCGTGAATTTAATGATTGCTCTTTAAATTTGCATCTTGCGGATTCCACCATTAAGAAACCTATGGGAAGGATTAATGATGTTCTTATTGTTGCAAATAGGAATTATGTTCCAGTAGATTTCATCGTTCTTGATATAGATTGCAATCCTACATGTCCTATTATTCTTGGTAGACCTTTTCTTAGAACGATTGGTGCAACTATTGACATGAAAGAAGGAAATATTAGATTCCAATTTCCGTTAAGGAAAGGCATGGAACACTTTCCTAGAAAGAAAATTAAATTTCCTTATGAATAAATTATGAGATCCACCTATGGATTGCATACTAAAGATGACAATACCTAGATCTATTCTTGTTTTTATGCCTAGCTAGGGGCGTTAAATGATGGCGCTTGTTGGGAGGCAGCCCAATTTTATTTTTGTTCCTTGCTTTTTGTTCCTGTTTAATGTGTTTTTATGTTTTAATTAGTGTTTATGCCAAGTAAAGCCTTTAGGATCTTCTTGGGTGATTGTTATTTGATCTTGCTGAAAAAAACAAAAAGTTTGTGCTCATGAGAATATTTTTCATTTTTTACCAGAGAGAGATAAAAGACTGATTCAAACCGCAGCAGATCATTATACAAATTATTTAGGATGTCCTAATTTCTCAGGATTTTTGGAGTTATATAAGTACTCGAAACCTACAGATTGCTACACACTGTTCTGTTTTTGACAGATTCTGTTTTCCGTGTGTTGTTTGCTTATTTTGATGAATCTATGGCTAGCACCGGGGGGCATGAACCATAGAGAAGTTGGAATACAGTAGGTTTAACTCAAATACAAATAAATAATGAGTTCATTACAGTACCTTAAAGTGGTGGTTTGTTTTCTTATACTAACGGAGCTCATGAGATTTTCTGTTGAGTTTTGTGCTGTGAAGTTTTCAAGCTTTTGGGTAAAGATTTGATGGATTTTGGAATAAGGGGTGGCCAGAGCCTAAGCTTGGGGATTCCCAAGGAACCCCAAGGTAAAATTCAAGGACAACCAAAAGCCTAAGCTTGGGGATTCCCCGGAAGGCATCCCCTCTTTCATCTTGGTCCATCGGTAACTTTACTTGAGGCTATATTTTTATTCACCACATGATATGTGTTTTGCTTGGAGCGTCTTGTATGATTTGAGTCTTTGCTTTTTAGTTTACCACAATCATCCTTGCTGTACACACCCTTTTGGAGAGACACACATGAATCGAAATTTATTAGAATACTCTATGTGCTTCACTTATATCTTTTGAGCTAGATAATTTTGCTCTAGTGCTTCACTTATATCTTTCTAGAGCACGATGGTGGTCTTATTTTATAGAAATTATTGACCTCTCATGCTTCACTTATATTATTTTGAGAGTCCTTTAGAACAACATGGTAATTTGCTTTGGTTATGAAATTAGTCCTAATATGATAGGCATCCAAGCTGGGTATAATAAAAACTTCCATATAAAGTGCATTGGATACTATGAGAAGTTTGATACTTGATGATTGTTTTGAGATATGAAGATGGTAATATTAGAGTCATGCTAGTTGAGTAGTTGTGAATTTGAGAGATACTTGTGTTAAAGTTTGTGATTCCCGTAGCATGCACGTATGGTGAACCGTTATGTGATGAAGTTGGAGCATGAATTATTTATTGATTGTCTTCCTTATGAGTGGCGGTCGGGGACGAGCAATGGTATTTCCCTACCAATCTATCCCCCTAGAAGCATGCGCGTAGTACTTTGTTTCAATAACTAATAGATTTTTGCAACAAGTATGTGAGTTCTTTACGACTAATGTTGAGTCCATGGAT
The DNA here is from genome assembly GCF_002162155.2 of Triticum dicoccoides. Taxonomy (NCBI): domain Eukaryota; kingdom Viridiplantae; phylum Streptophyta; class Magnoliopsida; order Poales; family Poaceae; genus Triticum; species Triticum dicoccoides. The sequence goes on along the minus strand of NC_041380.1, from coordinate 275,667,511 downwards.
TACAGGCACTCTCACCCTTCCACCATTGCTAGCCTCTCTAGTACCCCGCAACTTTCGCCGGTACCATAAACCCACCATATACCTTCCTCAAAATATCCACCATACCTACGTATTATGGCATTTCCATAGCCATTCCGAGATATATTGCCATGCAACTTTCCACCGTTCCGTTTATTATGACACACTTCATCATTGTCATATTGCTTTGCATGATCATGTAGTTGACATCGTATTTGTGGCCAAGCCACCGTTCATAATTTCATGCATGTCACTCTTGATTCATTGCACATCCTGGTACACCGCCGAGGCATTCACATAAAGTCATATTTTGTTCTAAGTATCGAGTTGTAATTCTTGAGTTGTAATTAAATAAAAGTGTGATGATTTTCATTATTAGAGCATTGTCCCATGTGAGGAAAGGACGATGGAGACTATGGTTCCCCCACAAGTCGGGATGAGATTCTGGACGAAAAAAGAGGCCATAAAAAAGAGAAAAAAGGCCCAAATAAAAAAAATGAGAGAAAAAGAGAGAAGGGGCAATGCTACTATCCCTTTTCCACAGTTGTGCTTCAAAGTAGCACCATGATCTTCATGATAGAGAGTCTCCTATTTTGTCACTTTCATATACTAGTGGGAATTTTTCATTATAGAACTTGGCTTGTATATTCCAATGATGGGCTTCGTTAAAATGCCCTAGGTCTTCGTGAGCAAGCGAGTTGGATGCACACCCACTTAGTTTTTTTTGTTGAGCTTTCATACACTTATAGCTCTAGTACATCCGTTGCATGGCAATCCCTACTCACTCACATTGATATCTATTGATGGGCATCTCTATAGCCCGTTGATACGCCTAGTTGATGTGAGACTATCTTCTCCTTTTTGTCTTCTCCACAACCACCATTCTATTCCACCTATAGTGCTATCTACATGGCTCACACTCATGTATTGCGTGAAGATTGAAAAAGTTTGAGAACATCAAAAGTATGAAACACTTGCTTGGTTTGTCATCGGGGTTGTGCATGTTTTCAATATTTTGTGTGATGAAGATAGAGCATAGCCAGCCTATATGATTTTGTAGGGATAACTTTCTCTGGCCATGTTATTTTGAGAAGACATGATTACTTTATTAGTATGCTTGAAGTATTATTATTTTTGTTTCAATATTAAACTTTTGTCTTGAATATTTTGGATCTAAATATTCATGCCACAATAAATAAAATTACATTGAAAATTATGCTAGGTAGCATTCCACATCAAAAATTCTGTTTTTATCATTTACCTACTCGAGGACGAGCAGGAATTAAGCTTGGGGATGCTGATACGTCTCCAACGTATCTGTAATTTTTGATTGTTCCATGCTATTATATTATCTGTTTTGGATGTTTAATGGGCTTTAATATGCACTTCTATATTATTTTTGGGACTAACCTATTAACTGAAGGCCCAGTGCCAGTTGCTGTTTTTGTGCCTACTTCAGTGTTTCACAGAAAAGGAATATCAAACGGAATCCAAACGGAATGAAACTTTCGCGAGGATCTTTTTTGGAAAAAACGCAATCCAGGAGACTTGGAGTGAAGGTCAAGGAAGCAACGAGGCGGCCACGAGGTAGGGTGGCGCACCCCCCACCCTCGTGGGCCCCTCGTAGCTCCACCGACCTACTTCCTTCGCCTATATATACTCTTATACCCTGAAAACATCCAGGGGAGCCACGAAACCACTATTCCACTGCCGCAACCTTCTGTACCCGTGAGATCCCATCTGGGGACCTTTTCCAGCGATCTGCCGGAGGGGGATTCGATCACGGAGGGCTTCTACATCAACACCATAGCCTCTCGGATGATGTGTGAGTAGTTTACCACAGACCTTCAGGTCCATAGTTATTAGCTAGATGGCTTCTTCTCTCTCTTTGGTTCTCAATACAAAGTTCTCCTCGAGGTCCTTGGAGATCTATTCGATGTAATTCTTTTTGCGGTGTGTTTGCCGAGATCCGATGAATTGTGGGTTTATGATCAAGATTATCTATGAACAATATTTGATTCTTCTCTGAATTTTTATATGCATGATTTGATATCTTTGCAAGTCTCTTCGAACTATCAGTTTGGTTTGGCCTACTAGATTGATCTTTCTTGCAATGGGAGAAGTGCTTAGCTTTGGGTTCAATCTTGCGGTGCTCGATCCCAGTGACAGAAAGGGAATTGACACGTATTGTATTGTTGCGATCGAGGATAAAAAGATGGGGTTTATATCATATTGTTTGAGTTTATCCCTCTACATCATGTCATCTTGCCTAATGCGTTACTCCGTTCTTATGAACTTAATACTCTAGATGCATGCTGGATAGCAGTCGATGTGTGGAGTAATAATAGTAGATGCAGAATCGTTTTGGTCTACTTGACACGGATGTGATGCCTATATTCATGATCATGCCTAGATATCATCATAACTATGCACTTCTCTATCAATTGTTTGGCAGTAATTTGTTCACCCACCGTAATATATGCTATCTTGAGAGAAGCCACTAGTGAAACCTATGGCCCCCGGGTCTACTTTACATTATATAAGTTTCCAATCTACAGTTCTAGTTTACTATTTATTTTCCAATCTATACAACAAAAAATACCAAAAATATTTATCTTATTATCTTTATCAGAACTCACTTTTGCAAGTGGCCGTGAAGGGATTGACAACCCCTTTATCACGTTGGTTGCGAGGTTCTTGTTTGTTTGTGCAGGTACTAGGCGACTTGAGAGAAGCCACTAGTGAAACCTATGCCCCCCTGATCTATCTTCCATCATATTATTTTCCTATTTACTTGCTATTTCTGCCGCCTTTTATTTTGCAATCTTTATTTTCCAATCTATACAACAAAAATACCAAAAAAATATTTATCTTATTATCTTTATCAGATCTCACTTTTGCAAGTGGCCGTGAAGGTATTGACAACCCCTTTAGTGCGTTGGTTGCAAGCTTCTTATTTGTTTGTGCAGGTATGAGGGACTTGCGTGTAGTCTCCTACTGGATTGATACCTTGGTTCTCAAAAACTGAGGGAAATACTTATGCTACTTTGTTGCATCACCCTTTCATCTTTAAGGAAAAACCAACGCATGCTCAAGAGGTAGCATGCCCTTGCCCCCGTATATAAAGGAGCAAGGGGGAGGCCGGCCGGCCCTTGGGGCGCCCAAGGAGGGGAGGAATCCTCCTCCTAGTAGGAGTAGGATTCATCCTTTCCTAGTCCTACTAGGAGGGGGAAGGAAGGAGTGGGAGAGGGGAAGGAAAAGGGGGGCGCCGCCCCCCTCCTAGTCCAATTCGGACTCAAGGGGGAGGGGCGTGTGGCCTGCCCTGGCCGCCCCTCTCTCTCCACTAAGGCCCATCTAGGCCCATTAGCCCCCCCCCCCGAGGAGGGTTCCGGTAACCCTTTGGCACTCCAGTTTTATCCGAAACCACCCGCAACACTTCCGGTGTCCTTATATAGCCGTACAATATATCAATCCTTTATGTCTCGACCATTTCGAGACTCCTCGTCATGTCAGTGGTCGCATCCGGGACTCCGAACTACCTTCGGTACATCAAAACACATAAACTCATAATACCGATCGTCATCGAACGTTAAGCGTGTGGACTCTACGGGTTCGAGAACTATGTAGACATGACCGAGACTCATCTCTGGTCAATAACCAATAGCGGAACTTGGATGCTCATATTGGTTCCTACATATTCTACAAAGATCTTCATCGGTCAAACCGCATAACAACATATGTTGTTACCTTTTGTCATCGGTATGTTACTTGACCGAGATTCGATCGTCGGTATCTCAATACTTAGTTCAATCTCGTTACCGGCAAGTCTCTTTACTCGTTCCGTCATGCTACATCCCATAACTAACTCATTAGTTACATTGCTTGCAAGGTTTATAGTGATATGCATTAACGAGAGGGCCCAGAGATACCTCTCCGATACACAGAGTGACAAATCCTAATCTTGATCTATGCCAACTCAACAAACACCATCAGAGACACTTGTAGAGCATCTTTATAGTCACCCAGTCACAAGTGACGTTTTATAGTACACTAAGTGTTCCTCCGGTATTCGGGAGTTGCATAATCTCATAGTCATAGGAACATGTATATGTTATGGAGAAAGCAATAGCAACAAACTAAACGATCATCGTGCTAAGCTAATGGATGGGTCAAGTCAATCACATTATTCTCTAATGATGTGATCCCATTTATCAAATGACAACTCTTTGTCCATGGCTAGGAAACTTAACCATCTTTGATCAACGAGCTAGTCAAGTAGAGGCATACTAGTGACACTCTGTTTGTCTATGTATTCACACATGTACTAAGTTTCCGGTTAATACAATTCTAGCATGAATAATAAACATTTATCATGATATAAAGAGATATAAATAACAACTTTATTATTGCCTCTTGGGCATATTTCCTTCACTTGGGTGCCCTCCTCTAGTTCTAATCTTTGTTATAGATTTGATCTAGATCTAGATCTCTCTAATCCTTATAATAGAGAAGCCATGGGTGGTTCTCTTCTTCTCCTTCTAATTCTTCAACGACGATTAGCTCTGGACGGCGAAGCACTGCCGGATCTGAAGCCTGTACGCTTGCAATACAGAGGTCGTGCTTTTGATATTCGATACGAGGGATCGTTCATGAACGATGTGAGGGCCTTCATCAACGATCTACACCAAGTATTCTTCCGCTACAACTAGAAGTTGGTAACGATCCGATCTAAACCTCTAATGCATCTTCATAGTGTTCCTGGATCGTGATCGTATGACAATTTTTTTTGTTTTCTACTATGTTTCCCAACAGGTTCCAGGGTCCTAAATGTCTAGGGGGGCCACTGACGAAGCCCCTGTGTCCAGCCTACAAGGGGCCAGGGTTGCCTTTCAGGGTACGCCATTCGAAGCCGACGCTTTGGAGACTATATGTGTCTTGCTCTTCAGTGTTTGCTCATTGAACTTTAGGGATCTTTATGGTTTGCATATGTCCTGCCTCCAACCGATCCTGAGGGCGTAGAGGCGTCAACACCCGAGCCCCGGGTCCCTGGCTAGCTTGCTGCTAGCGAGGTGAAATTTGGGGCCTCTGGTCCTGATGCTGCAAAGGCCACGAGTGAGGTAGATGCTTATGGGTCTGTACCCGAGGCCGCATTGCCGCCCCATGGTGTCGCGGGAGACTGGGCTTGTTCCTCCACCATCTATCCGGCATCCTCACCGCAATCCGTCACTGATGCCGCGCAGCACGACACTGAGGGGTAGGAGGCAGGGCGGAAGAAGAAGAATAGGAGAGTGCCAGAGACTCTATAGTGGTGTCGACGCCGTCATCATTCCGAAAGGGAGTGAATTGGGGCTGAATGTGCCTCTGGAGACCAAGTGATGGTGTCCTGGACTAGGAGTGCTGACCACGTCGGCCCCCAATCATGGGTTGGGCCGAGGAACCCCCAGACAACTGATAGGTGGGCCACATTTGCCATGCCCCATGGTGTACCCAAGATGGAATCCTTCGAAAACTTGGCGCATACTTCAAGACACATTTGAACCATCGACATGTTTATCGCTTGATGTAACCGACCTACGTATAATCCTAGGTACCCCCGGTGTCTATATGGGAGGTTTAGACCGTAGGGCTAGAGATAGTCACATACGATCTCGAGGTAGATCATCTTGTACTTTGTACCCCATCCACAATCAATACAACAGAAGCAGAACGTAAGGTTTTACCTCTTCGAGAGGGCCCGAACCTGGCTAAAAATAAAACATCGTGTCCCTCTTTGTCATGTTACCATCTAGCCAAGATCACCAGCTCGGGACCCCCTACCCGAGATCCGCCAGATTCAACCCCGACACCAAGGCCGCTGTGGACGAGGCCACAACGACTATGAAGGCCTTCTATTCTTCGATCTGGAAGCTGGGCAACTCGGTGGAGCTGGGCTTTATGGTGAGTTTCATTTGCTCTGAACTTGGTAAGTTATCATGCAACGATATTGGTAGTAGTGGTAACCCTCGAGGCTTAGTGTGGTTGACAAGGGGAACCAGACTTAGGTCCTGTAGCCCGTCGAATAATTGTCTTTGTGTAATCTTCATTGTAGCCCCGGGCTTTTACTTTGTCCCTTTGTTTGTTTATGCAGGAGTTGGCGGATGAAAATCGCGATCGCCGAGCTATGTAGGTAGCTTGCGGAACGACGCCATGTGAACGAGAACCTGAAGAGGGTTACGCCAAAGCCTAGGGTCACAATGCTAGCCCAATGTGGCCCAGGACGAAACTGATCCAAGGGTCCTCAGCCCAATCACCAGGCTAGGGACCCCTAGGCCGGGACACCATTAATCAACATTTACATGCAACAACGGAGATGAGTACCTATTATACCGCTACAAGTGGGATCAACAATCTACAAATCTTGCTATATATGATTTCAATAGCTATTACTCCCTCTATTCGGGAAAAAAATGTGTTCAACCTTACTTTACTTTAAAGCCGCGGCACTTTTTTGGATCGGAGGACGTTATATCTATACCTACTAATAAAGTCAATAATGCTTCTACCCGTCCGTCGTTAGTAATTTTGCAAAAAGTCCCCTATGGTTTTAAGTAATTAACCCGCAGTCCGGTAAATAAGTGAAAGAAAAAATGTTTCGTATTTCTGCTTCGTGCCGCGTCCTACGTCGCCCGGACCGGGCCTCATGTGCTGATGGGCTTTTTGCTTGCCTTCCTAGGATCATGCTGAAAAAATTATATAATTTTGGCTAAATAATAATACCACATCGCTTCTTTACGCATAATCTCACCGGTTCATATAGGTACACATTGATGATTCAATAAGAGACCATAGAAATCAGAAAACAGAGGTGACAAGGATGAGATATAGTGAATATTCAGAGATGAAGATGAAGAGGTGACAAGGGGAAGGAAACGATGGATCGAATAATCGATCAAACAAAGCTGGCAAGACATATAAAGAAGAGCAGATTGCAACACCACAAATCAGAAATCGATTATCAAAGATCAAAGAAATCAAAGAAAGCGAATCGGGAATCGATTACAAAGACCAAATAAATCAAAGAAAGATGTCGCTGCTCTCGCATCCTAGAGGCCGAAGAAAGAGTACTCAAAGAAATGGAACAAGGAGGAGGTTTGGGTGGTGGAGAAGAGGAGCAAGAGGGAGGTGCCGAGGAGGAGGCGTCGGCGCCGGTGCTGGCGGGGCTGACCGCGAGGCAAGGCGTGGGGTGCTCCCCCTTCCCTGTGTGCATGTGCGTGCGGTGACGACGCTGGAGGGGGCCGATGGAGAGACGAGAGAGAGAAGATGAGGGGATCGGTCTCCCTGGCTCTAGGGTTAATTGGGGTAGGTAGGTCGATCAATGTGGAAAATTTAGGTTTGGCGATGGTATTGGGCTGGTTGGACTCCCTCCTTTTTTTAATTAGACAGAAACTTGAATAAAATCAAGATAGAGAAGAGATTTAGACCAACATAATTATTTCCCTGGGATCAGAGAAATATGGGGAATTTAAATTAAGTGCTTCGGGGACTTTTACAAATTTTATATTGCTAATGGACACATCAAGTTTTTTCCCGATGGATAACTGCTATCACCACCCCATAAGCGCATACCGGCGGGTACATACGTAGCCAGTTAGCCACCTTCGTTCCTTCCTCCCCCTCTCAAAAAGTTCAGCCTCCACTTCCCCTCCTCGTCATCTTCCTCGCAGCTGCGCTTCTCCCACCACACCCGCCAACACAGCTTAGCAGCAGCAAAAAGTGGACCTCGAGCGAGCAAGCGCGCAAATTCCATTCCAGGGTTTCGCTTCGATCAGACTAGGTCCAATCGAGCCAGCGCGCGCGGGCCCTCGTTAGCGGCCGTGCCGGATCGATTCCAAGAGGACGGCCGTCGCCGGCGGCGGCGGATCGAGGCGCGGAGTCTCTGCGAAGAGCAGCGCCGGGGGCTCGGATCCACGCGCTCGGAGGAGCTCATGAGGCGGCCTGCCACCTGTGGATCTCCTGGTTCCGCCTGGGCCTCCGGTTCGGGCCTCTGCTAGGCGGCCGGGGCCTGGGACGGATCGCGCGGGAGGTGAGGAGGAGGCTGTGGCATTGGAGGGTGAGCGGAGATGGTGAGCGGCCACCTATTCCACAGCCGTAAGAATTCGTGGCCGCCGGAGGAGTATGTGGGCCGGACCGCCCTGCAACTGGTGAGGCGAGCTCGCGTCTCAATTGCGGCGAGTTTTGTTTTCTCATTCGCTATTTTGGTGCCTCCTTTGAGCTGTGGTGTGTGCGCACCGGTGTAGTGTACTGATGTTATCGTGTGGTGCTGGAATTTTTTGCAGTTGGATTTGGACGGCGGGTCGCCGCCGGAGCAGGCATGGCGGAGGAGGTTGAACAGTCACGCCAACCTACTCAAGGAATTCAGCGTCACCTTCATGGAAGCAATGAAGATGGTATATGTTGCAAGGGCTGGTTTCCATAAGTAGCTTGTGGGTCATTGTGGCGTTTGGTTTCTGTCGCTCGTTCAATTTTTTGCCGTAGCTGCTAATTTTTTTTCTTGCAATCCGAATTTGTCAGATGACCCTCGGGATGAGGCTTTGGTCATATGTCCGTGAGGAGGCTTCCCATGGAAGGGTAATATTCTCTAGCACAAATTCATTTCAAAAAACTGTGTAGTATTGCAGTGGAAGATTGTGTGGTAACAGAATGGGGCCTGCATTTGTGCTTTTGCAGAAAGCTCCTATTGATCCGTTTACAAGAGAGAGATGTAAGCCGTCGGCTTCGCAGGGTGTGCCGCTCGGAGGGATGGGGTATGACTTCCTGGACTGTTGTTTCTGTCTTTAATCTCCTTCATTTGTGTTCACATCATGTAGGCTTTAGATTTTGATATTAGTAGATTGCGTTCGCAGGAGTGGTAGCATTTCAAGAGGATTCAGGGGAGAGTTCAAGAATTGGCACATCATTCCTGGTTTGTGCGAGAATTCGCCGGTCATGGAGAACCAGTTTTCTGTAATGCTTTCATCTTATCTTTGTTGTTGCCAGCTAATGACATTTAGTTTATTGAGTATTACATACTTCTTGTGTTGTTGCTACTGTGCTCAACTGTGAAATTGGTTGGTGCTAGCAGTTTTGGGGGATAAATGTTGATATAAGATGACATCACGTTTCCATGTATTTTAATGGCTGTACATTGACAGCATTCTTGTGCGGATTCCTTATTGGTTGCTGAAAAATGAACTTCCCATTTCGTTGTTGTATATTTGTGAGCAGGCTTGTATTTTATGTGTGTTTTGGCATGTAAACATACATCATCTATACATTCAGCCTTTTACTTTAGTCTCTGTCCAGTATCACTGTATCAATTTCTCTCACAACATTGTTATATTGATTTCTCCTTAATATTATGCTCTTTCAGATATTTGTATCACGAGACAGTGGGAATAAAAAATACTCATCGGTATTGGCTCCTGGACACCATGAAGGCTTAAAGTAAGTTTTTAGCCTGGTTTATTTGGTTCGAGCTTACTAGCCATGACTCATGAGCAAACCGTAATTTTGCAATCCTTTGCGGATCCAGACTGAAATTTTGATTATTTGACTTAGCTTCAGCATGTACACATCTTGTGTGCCTTTTAAGAGTCCAGACTGTTTTTTTGGCAATGTTGTTCGCAATCACTTCCTAGCCAAACCAGTGTATACTCTGCCTTCTTGCATCTGTTCTTCTGGTTTGCCTGGACTCTCTTCTTTATCTCGTTTTATGGATTTATGGAATTTATGTGGTCAACTTGTACAATCTGCATCAGTTGGTTGCATTTAATTTATGTAGTCTGTTATCAAGTGCCAATGATGTCGCACAAACATTGTAAGTAAAATTGTTCAAGTTTGTGATACAGGATATCGTTATTGCAATTGTGTGCTGTTTGGTTATACAAGATAATCTTGTGGAAGCAGCATGGCTCGCTTCATGAACCTCCACCAATTTGTGTAGTCTAGATTTTGTTTTGTAATGTTATGTCCTCCGCAGAATAAAGTACACTTTGCTGATGGCTTGATGCCTTCGATGGTTTCAGGAAAAGTAGTGACTCTGGAATTTCATCATGGGATTGGAACCTGAGTGGTCAACACTCTACCTACCATGCATTGTTTCCTAGGGCCTGGACTATTTACGATGGTATGGCACTATGGAACTGTGGGCACACACGTTTTCCAACTTCGTACCATTAATTTTATTTTCTTGGGAAGTTTACCAGTGCGCTGTTGCACTTCAGTGTAATGTTGCCAAGCCAGCTTATGTGTTGATTGTAGAATGAATATAATTCACTTCCCAGCTTTGCTATTATAAACTTGATAATGGCATTTGTTGATTGCTGAGAGACATGCTCTCTAAACTAAAGGTTATGAATTTCCCATGAATGCAGGCGAGCCAGATCCAGACCTTAAAATCTCATGCCGCCAGATATCACCATTCATTCCTCATGATTACAAGGATAGCAGTCTTCCGGCATCTGTGTTTGTGTACACTGTACGTGACTTGCTCAATTGTCTTATTCTAAATTGGTACCTCCAGACTGCAGTAGATGTATTCACATAGCCTCTTATGTTCTATTTCCCTATATGTTATACTTGAAAGACGTTGTCAAACTTAATATGGCAACTAAGCCTGTGAATAGTTTATCATCCAGACTAAAGCCAGCCCAAATCAGGTGACTCCACGGGCAGCATCCAGACCAACTCGATCCAACAAAATTCTGCTAGAATCCAAACCAAACCAATCTGTACTTGTTTTTCACCCAACCCAAACCAAAACTGGTTCCATTTTTGGACTGAATCCACAGATTGAAACCATGGACAAGTCCATATATGTAGGTGCCGTGGACAAGTTCATATATGCAGGTGTGGAGTTTCTGAATTTCATCTAGGAATCTTTCTATGGGAAGCGGTGTGGGCGGGAGGTAGAACCTGTAGACCGAGCTCTGGACGCCAATGAGGAGACTGAAACCCGCAGCGATGGAGACGACTCGACACTCGAAACCAACGGCAGCGGCGGAGACAGACTCGAGCTCCATGGCGACGGCGACGACTCGAGCCTTGGGACGTTGGAGGCAACTAAAATTGGGCAGCTTCAAGGGTCGGAAAGCTGGAGGAGAGATGAGCGAGCTCCAGCCGGTGGCGGCGACGGCCGACGGCCCGACGGGTGCTAACCGCATGGCAATGACTGTCGAGGCTAGGGGCATTGGTCTCGTACAGTTTTGGTCGAGAGACCGGTTTCTATCCACGAGTTGAAACTGTTTGAGACCGATCTGTAGGTGTCCAAATTGAACCAGACTAATCCATAATACCTAAAGCCCAAACCACACCAGATTATATTAGGGGCTCAGCCCATTTAAACCCATCCAAAGAGGATTCAGTAGAGAAACCAAATTGAAACTGCGGTTCCAATCCAAACCATTCCCAGGTTTAATGGCAACTTCAGATAAGATATTCCCTTGATAGTAGAGTTTTGATATGGTCTGTCCACATTGAAGTATCACTTCCATCACAGGATCAACGCCAATGTTTCAGAATATAATAGATACAAAAGCATCTCCAGTTACAGCTGTGGTTTTCAAAATTTTGGGATGTTACATCATTGCAGCTAAATGAATAGTGATATTGCGTACACGAGTTCCAGTTGAGTTTCATATATGTTTTACATGCCGAGATGCTAGTATTAATACAAATAAACCTTTTCTATCTGATATATTTACTTGGCCATTCCTTCTTTTTGTTATATTTATTATAGCTGGTGAATACCGGGAGAGACCGTGCAAAAGTGAGCCTGTTGATGACATGGGCGGTAAGTATACAACTAAAGCTTATGTACACTACTGATGCAACAGTATTATCGCTGGCAGAGCCATTTTTGAATATAAAAACTGGTAGACATCTCCAGTAGTAACTGCTGTCCCTTACATCATGGCGCATCTTGATAAATACCCTAACATTCTCCTCCCGAGGTTCAGGATTAGAAGTGCTTGATGTTCATTTGAAATCAAGTCTGTGTGGGAGGCAGATGTTTTTGTAGAATTCTTTTTTTAGAATAACCACGATCATGCGTATCATATATTTGTAGAGTTTGGTGTGTGTAGTAATACATAGATAACTGGTTGTGTAGCTGCTACAACTAAAGAAATACCAAAACTGAGGGTTATGCATTTTTCATTATTATTCCTGGTGTAGAGGAACGGATAAATAACTGTTTGCTGTAGGTTCTATCCCTTAAAAAGGAGTTAAAAACTGTTTCGAAGATACAATTATTGAAATCTCAGAACTTTACACTCAACTATTATTTGATCTTTAATTTGTTAGTAGAACTGAGAGTGCGAAAATTGGATGAGCTTTTAGTGACATATCTTATCAAATACAGAATTCCATTGGAGGTTTTTCTCATCATTCAGGAGGCCACTTCAATGAACCATTCATGTAAGTAGATCTGTTAATATACCTTTGTGTGTCTGTTGGCCCTCTGAAACATTGGTACTCAATTGTATGATCTCATAACTGTTATCAGTGGGGATGACGGAGTGTCAGGAGTGCTTTTGCATCACAAGTGAGTTCCAAACCCTCTGCTTTCAAATAATGACATCAAGTTGATGAATTCTTTTGCATTATGTTGTTCATCTGCATGATGACAAGCTGGTGTATGTTGCAGAACAGCAAAGGATAATCCTCCAGTTACTTTCTCTATTGCTGCCTGCGAAACTCAGAATGTGAGCGTGACAGTCTTGCCTGTTTTTGGTCTTTCTGGAGAGAACCATGCTTCGGCGAAGGAAATGTGGGATACCATGTCAAAGGTAAATCACTGATACCTCTTTCTTTCAATGTTGCAGTGTGGTGGCTGATTTTTCATACCATTTATCTCTTGATTTGTTCTCGTATTTACACTAGTAACATATTATATATCTGTATGAAGCTAATATTTTTATTCTGTTCCATTTTTCTAATTCCTCAGGATGGCCACTTCAATCGGGAAAATTTCAATGCTGGTTGTAGTATGCCTTCTTCTTCAGGGGAGACACTTTGTGCCGCTGTCTCGGCATCGACTTGGGTGGAGCCGCATGGTAGGTGTACTGTGGCATTTGCTTTGGCTTGGTCCTCACCTAAAGTGAAGTTTCAGAAGGGGTGCACATATAACAGGTGAGTGTTCTTTTGCTTCAACAAAAGGGAAAACACCTTTGTCAATTCTATGTACATTCTGCTAGCCATCTATCTACAAAGTTTTACTTATAAAGCAACACTTACAACATGGTCAAATGTTTCATTGGAGTACCCATTTTTTAGTTGTATGTTCACATTGAACACATCAGACGCCTTTCCTTTTTTTGTTTTTATGGGGTTGTATGAAGGAATACAGAGTCAGTACGGTGGTACCTAACAAGTGAATCTGTTAGTTCATGTGCAACTAACTGTTAGTATGCTGTAATGCCTAATCATGAGAGATAACTTATATATTTTCTCATGTTGCAGGAGATACACCGAATTTTATGGAACTTCTGAAAGATCATCATCTATTCATTTGGTACATGATGCCTTAACAAGTATGCTTCTTGTCACTTGCTAGACTTTTAAGTGCAGTGTAGTAATTCATAGTTGGATTGAATATCCGGCCATAGATTGACAACAGAACTGTTGTAGTGTTGCTGTGATAGGTGCAGTATTGATCCTTGCATTACTGATTCACTTATCAATTAATTATTTGCCTTCGGATATGCTGCTGTGTGACCCTTCCTTGCTTTGCAGAATATAGACTTTGGGAAGAAGAGATCGAGAAATGGCAAGACCCCATACTCAAGGATGAAAAACTCCCAGAATGGTATAAGCTTTGTCTCCTGCTGTGCTTGTATATAGTTATTATCATCAAGCTGTGCATTGCACCTCTAAAGCATGTTCGGTGTAACTTTATAACTTGCTTAATTATTTAAAAAAAGGGTCAAGTCTAAACTTTGTAGATAATTGTACTCCCTCCGTCCGGAGGTATGGTCCTCAGTGTTTTGCAAGGAGTTGCAGCAGCAGGTAAACAGGAAAGAGGAGACCGTTGGGAAATTATATTATTGCATAAGAGGTCTTATAAGTCTAATATCATGTTAGGAGCAAGGTTCAAAACATTGGATATTGGACTTGTGTCAGTTTGGCCCCAAAGGAGTGGTATGACCAGATATTGGCAAATGTGACCGATATTGTGGCTGAGATAACGGATATATCGGCCGATGCACAATATCGGCAGCCAACCGATACTGCAATATTGACCGATGCACCCAATATCTAGAACCATGACCAGGAGAGTCAAAGGCATGGACATTCACTATATAAGGCTGCAGTTTTGTTTATGTTTTGAGACAAGCAAGAAGAATCAACCTGTTGTCTCCTAGTTATTCTCTCAACTCTCACTTAAATCTATATGTACCCAATCCCACACTCAGGTCATCTGGCAGATTTGTCTTATCATTCCTCTATTGTTCTAGGCATCACATATGATTGTTTCGACCTTTGTCTGTTACCATTGTTGAATGCATCTAACTCATTCTGTGTAAGCTTATTCTAATTCATGTAGCGGCCTGCTGATCCCTACCTGGGTGTTGTTATGCATGGGTTGAACGCAATAATTTATTTGACCAGTGGAGCTCTGTACTTCTGTCTCAATAATATATTTTTGTTTCCTCAGACAATGATAGCTGATGTCTTAACTTCCTCTTACACAAAAACTAAATCTTGACTAGTGAAAGTCTTATCTGCAGGTACAAGTTCACCCTTTTTAACGAGCTTTATTTTCTGGTAGCTGGGGGAACTGTTTGGACAGGTATGTCGTATCAATACTTCTCAATGGTTTTATGCCTAGCATAGTATAAGAACTGGATGTCACGAGCGTAGTTTCATAAACTGAACCGGGCAGGCGTTCCGACTGAAAAACCCGAACCAACATCTTGTCCGGTTCAATAAGATTAAAAGACTATTTTTGCAGAGAACTTTAAAAAAATTGAATTATGTATATCAGGCGGGGTTCGAACTCTGGACCATGAGGTCATGGGTTCAAGTCCTGGAAACAGCCTCTTACAGAAATGTAGGGAAAGGCTGCGCACTATAGACCCAAAGTGGTCGGACCCTTCCCTGGACCCTGCGCAAGCGGGAGCTACATGCACCAGGTTGCCCTTTTTATATCAGGCGGGGTTCGAACTCTGGACCTTAATCGGCAATTGCGCTGAGCTGGTTTTGTGATTTATTGGTGAAGTACTGCTTATATTATTTGTACCCATGCAACCTGAGTTTTTTCTAGAACTAGCTTAAATATCAATGAAAATATGATGGTTTTATCCGCATTGAACCATCCTAGCTGGCGATCCAACCAGCGAACAATTGAGCCAGTCTCTCGACCGGTTCACTCACTGTTCTAGTCTTCCCTTTAAACTACGGTCACGAGGATAGTTTCCTCCTACTTTTGTGTTGCATTATTCTTTTTATTCTCAAAGTTACATTGCAATTGCCAGAGTTCCTTTTTAGCACCTACCCCTTCCATGTGTAGTACCCATCCTTATGTATATGTTCTTTCCTTCTGATGATGCAGATGGTCAACCTCCAGCGTTTAGTGAATCAAGTCCTGCTTACCAACATAAACATTCAAAGAAGGGCACTAAATCAGAATCAGTTAAAGATAACCATGTCAAGCCAGCAGCAGAGCAAGTCTCTGATGGAGATGACCTGCCTAATGGTGAAGAGCGAAGCGTGTCAATGTATACAGCAGTTCATGGATCACAGATGCCTGAACAAACCAGTGGACTTAGGTTGCAGGAACCGATTCCTTATTTACTTTCCAAGGATGGCCCTGAAAATGTCGGTAAATTCTTGTACCTGGAGGGAGTGGAATACATCATGTGGAACACGTATGATGTGCATTTCTATGCTTCTTTTGCTCTCCTTGATTTATTCCCCAAGATAGAGCTGAGTATTCAACGCGATTTTGCTGATGCTGTTCTGTATGAAGATCGGCGGAGAGTCAAATTTTTGGCTGATGGCACCTCAGGAATCCGTAAAGTCAAAGGTGCTGTTCCTCATGACCTAGGAACGCATGATCCATGGCACGAAATGAATGCCTACAATATACATGATACAAGCAAATGGAAAGATCTAAATCCCAAGTTTGTACTCCAGGTGTACAGAGACTTTGCTGCCACAGGTGATATGACATTTGGTAGAGATGTATGGCCTGCAGTCTGTGCAGCAATGGACTACATGGATCAGTTTGATCGCGATTGTGATGGTCTCATTGAGAATGATGGATTTCCTGATCAAACCTATGATGCTTGGACTGTTCACGGGATCAGTGCCTACTGTGGTGGTCTCTGGCTTGCTGCACTTCAAGCTGCTGCTACAATGGCTCATCGTCTTGGGGATCGTCCATACGCTGAAAAGTACAAGCTGAAGTTTATGAAAGCTAAAGCAGTGTACGAGGCAAAGTTATGGAATGGGTCTTATTTCAATTATGACAGTGGTACAAGCAGCAATAGCCGGTCCATTCAGGCTGATCAGCTCGCAGGACAGTGGTACGCCGCATCATCAGGCTTGCCCCCAATTTTTGATGAGCACAAAATAAGAAGTGCTCTGCAGAAAATATTTGAATTCAATGTTATGAAGGTAAAAGGAGGACGGATGGGAGCTGTAAATGGTATGACTCCCAAGGGAAAGGTGGATGAGACATGCATGCAGTCTCGGGAAATCTGGACTGGTGTTACATACGGTGTTGCAGCAAACATGCTACTCCATGGGATGGAGCATCAAGGTTTTATCACTGCGGAAGGAATATTTCTTGCCGGCTGGTCAGAAGATGGATACGGGTAAGCGCTGCCTTTCACATTGTTTGGCAGCATTTCACCTTCATAATCATAAGCTCAGTTACCGTTTGTTTCTTCATTCTATTACTGCTTGCTTATGCTGCTATCCATAATAATCTATTGCAGAGGTCGGTGTTTTTACCCTCTTTTTGAAAAGAAAAAAGAAGTCCATAATAATCTATCTAGTGTTGGTAGCTGTTACTTTGCACCAGCAATTTGCAGCATCAGTGTGCGTGCCAAACCATGTGTTCTGAATGTCACTCGAGTTTCCTGTGGTACTGCAGGTATTGGTTCCAAACACCGGAAGGATGGACCACAGATGGGCATTACAGGTCGCTGGTATACATGCGGCCTCTTGCTATCTGGGCAATGCAGTGGGCATTGTCACCCCCAAAGGCGATTCTCGAGGCACCCAAGGTAAACCTGATGGACAGAATACATATATCCCCTCAAGCAGTCCGAGCAGTCGGTGAGATAGGTGTTCGAAAGATCGCCCCCGATAACAGATGTATTCCGAGCTCCACGTTCCAGTGCGAATGCTAACCACGGGAAGAAGGTAACGTGTAACGACTGATGAGTAAATCATGGTTTTTTTCCGGCTTTTGCTTGCTCCCCTCCAAGATCCAGGGGGGTTCAGGTCTTTTTTTTCCCTTTACAGTCAGAGGGAATACCTATGGGACAGTTAAACTCACAGCTCCAAAGAGCTCTTGTTGTATAATTTGTACAGTGAACTATTACGTAACATATTCAAGAAGTTTGCGAAAATTTGACATGCCTTCTTTTTAGTGAGCGTCGGCGTTTTTTCTGATTAAGTAACAAAGTTACAATGACTCCTGGATGCAATTCGTATTAGAAAGAAAAACACACAGACCAGTATAGTTTATACAAGGGACAATTACAGTTTTGCCTTTAGTTGTGCCAGCCCGTGGGTTTTGCTACTTTTCGGCTTTGCTCAGTTTCGTCCTTAGATTTGTCTCTGAGGAGTCTCCTTTGAACGTTTGACCAATACTTTAAAAATTTCATAACAAATTCATACGAAGTCATAAAAATGCAAAAATGTTCAAAATGACAACTAAGATATCACAATGTTCAAAATGACATTACCATTATGTGCATGCCATTTGCATTCACGAAAAAGTACCGTTTAAACTACTTGAGGTTATTAATCTTATAAGCATTATTAAAAATAAAAAGGTACAAATAATAGTTTTTATAGGAATAAAAATTGCAGGCAAATGTACTTGATGTTTTCTGAACATCATGATATTTTATTTTCATTGTTCTGAGTTCGTATCAAGTTATGAAGTTTCAAAGTAATAGTCAAAGTCACTTGAAAATTCATAGCAAGTTGATATGAACTCTGAAGAATGCAAAAAAGATATTAGGATGTTCAAAAAACATCACCTAGATTTGTTTGTAATTTTCATTCATGAAAAAGGGTATTGTTTATACCTTCTTATTTTTAATAATGTTTATAACATTAATAACCTCATGTAGTTTAAATGGTATTTTTTTTTTCTAAATGCAAATGACATGCACATAAAGGTAATGTCATTCTAAACTTTTCAATATCTTTATATGAATTTGTTATGAATTTTCATAGTATTGGTTAAATAGTCAAAGGGCACTCGGACAACCTTAGAGACAAATCCAGAGACAAATCTAAAGGTAAAATTGAACAGAGATGAAAAGTAAGGGCAAAATCCGTGGGGTGGTTCCGACTGAGGGTAAAAATGCATTTGTCCCTTTATACAAGTTTTATAGCTAACACATGAGCTAAACATGCTTGAAGACCAAAGATGAGAATCCGCTGGCCGCATGCTTGATGTATGCCACCACCCACGGAGCTATCTTGCACGGGAGAGTGAAGGCGCTGGACGAGAAAGACGATTAGAGGCAAAGCGAACCACTTCAAAGCTCTTCTCCTGTGCCCAGTATGGCATACACCCGCGAAAGGGCAACCACAGCAGCATCAGATTTGCGAACATGAGAAAAAATGAATGCATCATCAAGATGGTACCCATAGGTGGATATTTCCTCCGTTTGAAAAAGATTGTCCCTCAAATAAATGTATCTAGACCAAGTTAATGCTAGATACATCCATTTAAAGAACAAATTTGGGGCAAACTTTTTTGGACGGAGGGAGTATTTTTTTTGAAACTGGGCAAATGACGGAGGGAGTATAACTCTGCACGAATCAGAAGTCTCACACCTTGGAGCAGGAGCCGAATTGTACAAACTAGCAAGCTGAAGCGCGGCGACACGCTGTGCCCATAGAAGAGCCCGTTTGAATCTTTGGTGTTGATTTTGTTAAACAAATAGAATTGAGGGCCTGTTTGAATCACTTGGAAAAGAAAACATGATAGTTATGTTTATTATAGAAATGCACAATATTGATGTGCAAACAGAGATGGACATGAAAACTCGAAGACTTGCATTACAGTTTTCGGAACCTAAGAACAGAATCAAATAAAAATGAAAAAGATATGTGCAAAGGATATAGGACTATAGGAGGTACACGTATCGTGTCTGTACTACATCAGAAAAATCTGTGAATAAGAAGTTCCATGATGATCATTTTCTGGAAGATAATGTCCTGCCCATGCGGTTGAAAATCAAAAGGAGCATACATGGTAATATCTTGCTAAAATCTCATATATGGTACTCCCTCCATCCCACAATGTAAGACGTTTTTGTAAGTTAAATTAGCTTACAAAAACGTCTTACATTATGGAACAGAGTAGTACATAGCAATGAGGAAAATTAACATCTGAGCAGCTTATGAGGGCAAAATAGTTATTAGCAAATGCATATTTAAAATTTCTACAGAAGAATGTACGGAACAAAGCATCGTTCAGGTTGGCTAGTCAAATTGAAGTGATCAACAATTCCGCAAAAGAATAATAACTGAAGTGAAAAACACTGAAGCGTGTGTATCATCATTGGATTTATTGTACTCCTTTCGTCCCATAATATAAGAGTGTTTTTGGCACTAATATAGCGTAAAAAAGGTTATTATATTATGGGACAGAGGGAGTAATTTTTAATCTCGAATCATACTCATGTCTGAACACATATATTCAGATGCATTAAGTAGTAACAAAAATTCTAGACAAACAAATATCATATGAACAGTAACAACAATGAAGAATTCAGACTTTAGAAATAACCATCAAACTCCAATGAAATGCATATTGTTAGTAAAAAAATATGTAACAAAGCAAGTGACGAACCAAAAATGCTAAAAGCAACACGATCAGAATATTTGAAAGAGATAAACATAGAAACAGGAGAGCCATCATGCACAAAGCATAACTTTTTGAAACTTCACCATTTTGATTCGTATCACAAGCTCTGAACCTGCATATGACAAAAACAACCTGAGCAGTAAGTACATGTGGAGGCTCACCCTGCACCGTGTCATTGTGTGTGTAAATCAGGCTGTAGCATGCTGATCGATCAGCCACGGGGCCATGCGATTAAGCCTCGTAGCTCGAAACATAGGTGACCTAGTTGATCAGGTGAACTAAAATAGATGAACTTCAGGCTTCAAATTCAGAAAAAAATCAATACTTTTCCAGAAGAATTCTTTGCAAAACTATATTTCAATGTAAGTGTTGCTCAAAATAATCTATATCAAACTGGGAACTTCTAGTACAAATCCCATGTTAAAGGACAACCATGTTGGTTAGTACATGGAATATAAGATTACTTGGGAACATTAATGAAGATGATGTCATAAAGAAATAAGTTAATAATTGATAACAGTGTAATGCAGTGGCACACTCAATTTTCCACATGAGAACAAAGACAAAAGTTTCACCTCACATATTGCAGTATCCTGAAGGATATAAAGAGAAAAACTTGCATTTCTTGCAAAGTAGTCATTGCATATATATTATGACATGATTAAAAATTTATGAAAGTGGTTTGTAGAAGAGATGGAATTTGTGAAGGAATAAAAATATAACTTGTAAAGCACAGATAAAAAACTAACTTGCTAGTGTTGACCATTTTTTAAGCGCCCACGGTACTCCGCTTTTACTTGGGGACACTTGAAGTTACTAAATTTATTGTACGAATCTTAGTGGCATCCTGACTTGGCCTACGTTGGCATCATCCTTCATGATCTCCTACTCAGTTTTTTTTGCCATGTTTGTTGCATCCCTGTCAAATGAGCATATGGCTTTATCATTTTCCACTGGTTCTTTTGCTTGCTTACACCTTTTAAGACCGGTAGTTCCATGGTCGCAAACTAAGCAGAACATAGGGAAAAAATAGCATTATCTCAACTACAAAACTTTAGTATTACTTACATTTACAGGAGCATGTAGTTGTGGTTAGCAAAGAGAATGAAACAATTGTGGCTGAATCAGTCCAAATTATTGGAGCAACTAATGACTGCGTTGTAGAGGATGTGGTGCCCCATTAACATCCGAGGGTGGCCATAGTTGGCCTTCTCGACAATATAGTACATGGCTAAGAACCGAATTGTGTTGGCCAACTTGTTGAGGAGCCTGCCCGCGGCGGCCTGCCCGTCGACCATCCCGTCTCCGGCAGCACGCTGCCAAAACCACCCTCACGGAGCTGGCGGCGGCTTTCCTTCGCACGGGTCGAGCTCGACCACCTCTGACCTGCAGCAAGGCCAATGAAAACTCAAGGCGGCGGCCTCCCATCAGTGTTGGGTGGCGCATGATAGGGAAGGAGGGAAGGCGGTTGTGCAGCCTAACGATCCGAGTTCAATTCCTAGAATTGACAGGTGATGCACTGGGGTTTCCCTCCATTTATTAAGGATCAAGTTTGGTGTGCGGTGGAACCACTTATCAAAAAATATATTGATACTCATTTAAAAAAAATTCTGAGGACCATGTTTATCTTGGTACTCATACCAAAAATGGTTGTATGCATCCCTAGTTGATGCAGAGGTGTAACGCCCCTAGACCGTTGCGCCAGGTGTCTTCCAGTTATTCGCTGTTGTTGCCTTGTCATTTGTTTGCGTGTCATGCATTTCATATCATGTCATCATGTGCATCGCATTTGCATACGTGGTCGTCTCATGCATCCGAATATTTTCCCCGTTGTCCGTTTTGCAATCCGGCGCTCCTATGCCCTCTGGCGCCCCTTTTTTGCCTCTTTTCGTGTGCGGGTGTTAAACATTCTTGGATTGGACCAAGATTTGCCAAGCAGCCTTGGTTCACTACCGGTAGACCGCCTATCAAGTTTCGTGCCATTTGGACTTCGTTTGATACTCCAACGGTTAACCGGGGAACCGTAAATGCCTCGTTTGTGTTGCAGCCCAACACCCCTACAAAGTGGCCAAAAACCCATCCAAACCCCCTCCATCCTCTCGGTCGTTCGATCACGATCGCGTGGCCGAAAACCGCACCTCATTTGGACTATCCTAACTCCCTCTACCTATAAATATGTGTCTCCCCTCGAAATTTCACGCAGTACAAACCCTAGATCCAACTCCCTCCGCGCCGCCGGACATGTCCATCCGCGCCGGACGCGTCCACCCCCGCCGCCACATCACTCCGGCCAATGAGAGGCCAACACCTCACCACCGCGCCGCCGTCGTCCACTCCCCTCGCGCCACGTGGTCGCCGGCTCCTCCCCACCGCGTCGCGGCCCGCGGAGCCCGCGTGAGGCCCGCTCGGGCCCGGATCCAGTCGCCGCCGCCTGCCCGCGT
>NC_041380.1:275637714-275644365 GCF_002162155.2 Triticum dicoccoides | reverse complement strand
TCCGGCCACCGCCGCCCTCTCGTCGTCGTCCTTCTTCGCCGGAACTCCGCCTCCATCGCCGCGCCTCCGCCTCCGTCGCCGCCGTGCGCCGCCCGTCGCCGGCCTCCTCCGCCCGTCCCGCGCAGTCCCCGGCAACTCCGGCCAGCCGCACCGGCCACCCCTCGCCGGATTTCCTCGTCGGAGCTCGTCCCGGCCGGATCCACCGCGGGTGGATCAGATCCACCACCTCACCAATCCAAACGGCGCGTCCTCCGACCCGGATTCCTTCGTCCCGCACCGCTCCATCCCGTTGACTTCTCGGAGGGGTATAATTTCCACTAAGTCCCAGATCTACGTTATTTTTATGCCTCCTTCATCATGTCATAACTTTGTGCTCGCTGCTCCGTTTTGCGTGCATGCGATATCAAATTGTTCGTCTGGATGTCCTCTTCATTTCATTCCATTGCACCATGTTCATTTGAGTCCATCTTGATGCCTAAAATGCTGTTGCAAGAGTGCTATAAAATGTTAGTTCCTGATTCTTATCAGTTTATGAGCATTTGTCATTTTTGCCATGATTATTGTGTGCCTCCTATGAACTTGAGCCCTACATGTGTTTTGGGCTATGCCATGTCCTCTTTACAGGGATGTATGCCATGTATTTTTGTGAGCAATGTGGTGACTAGAACAAGCATGCAAAGTAGCTCTCGTGATGTTGCTGATTTCAGGGACTTAGAATTCTTCTAAGTAATTTCCCTGATGTTATTTTTATGCCATGTATTCATGTTGCTACAGTGTGATCCATGCCTCTTTTGAGCATGTTCAGTAAGGATAATTTTGAGATATTGTTATGTTCTATCCATCCATGTCTTTGTTTGCAATTATGGAGTACCCTAGCATGACTCAATATTGCTCTACTTTTGCTATAAATGTTCCTGGTAGATTGTTTACGTGTTAAGCAATTTTGCCGAGGTTGTTGCAGTTGATCCATGCATGCTATGAGGTTGTTCTTGCCATGGTTAGCTACTTGATCATATCTTCTTGCTGGGTGTATACTTAGTTTGTCATGAAATGCCTTGTGGTGAGTGCATCGAGCTTGCAAACATGCCTTCATAATTCTGTTCATGCCATGTCCAGTTTTCTGCTAAGTCTGAATCTGTTAACGAAACTTGCTATGTTTACATGGGTGCCATCATATCTTCTGATCCTTTTTGGCTTATGGTCAGTAAAGGACTTTTGTTATATGCTTTGAGTAGTTTCATGCCATGCCTTACTTTGCCATGTTATGATCCTGTAGCATGTTGATATCTTGCTCTAAACATTGCTTCCTGATGTTAATTCCTGACATGTTGTTATTTTCACTAAGTCTGAGATGCTGTTATCTTTTGCACTTTTGCCATACTTGTTTGAACCTGCTATTGTGTGAATTAGCCGTAGCTCAGTGTTCATCTTTTGTCAAGCATCTTGAGTAGATCACTGCCATATGCTTTGTTGCTATGTTAGAGTGCAATAGCTTATTTTTCTTGATGCATTTAGATGGCATCATGCTGTTAATCGCAACTTTGTGCCATTATTGTTTTGCTTGCCATTTGCTAACCGTGCATCCGTTTCTGGTGATCTTTATATCGATTTCGACCGAAATCACCTCATCTTTCCAGCGGCGCTGTTGGTTTGCCAAGTTGAGGCCTGGTTCAATCTTTTCCTTCCGGAGCATGCATATGCATTGCATATCACGTCCCGCATATCATGCCATGTTTTGCATCATGTTGCTTGCGCATTGCACCGTGGTTGATTGTTGTCCCCTTTGCTTGTGTTTTTGCCTTGGGTAGAGCTGGGGGACGAGTTCGTGTTCGAGGAACCCATTGAGTACGTTTACGAGGATCAAGCTTTTGTCTTCTCGGAGAACTTTGCTGGCAAGATGACCATACCCTCAAAATCACTTCTATCTTTGCTTGCTAGTTGCTCGCTCTTTTGCTATGCTGCGATACCTACCACTTGCTATATCATGCCTCCCATATTGCCACGCCAAACCTCTAACCCACCTTGTCCTAGCAAACCGTTGTTTGGCTATGTTACCGCTTTGCTCAGCCCCTCTTATAGCGTTGTTAGTTGCAGGTGAAGATTGAAGTTTGTTCCATGTTGGAACATGGATATTTGTTGGGATATCACAATATCTCTTATTTAATTAATGCATCTATATACTTGGTAAAGGGTGGAAGGCTCGGCCTTATGCCTGGTGTTTTGTTCCACTCTTGCCGCCCTAGTTTCCGTCATACCGGTGTTATGTTCCTTGATTTTGCGTTCCTTACGGGGTTGGGTGTTATGGGGACCCCTTGACAGTTCGCTTTGAATAAAACTCCTCCAGCAAGGCCCAACCTTGGTTTTACCATTTGCCACCTAGCCTTTTCTTTTCCCTTGGGTTTCCGGAGCCCGAGGGTCATCTTTATTTTACCCCCCCGGGCCAGTGCTCCTCTGAGTGTTGGTCCAACTTGTTAGCCGCCGGTGGCCACCAGGGGCAACTCTGGGCTGGCCTACCAGAAGTTTGGACAATCCGGTGTGCCTTGAGAATGAGATATGTGCAGCTCCTATCGGGATTTGTCGGCACATCCGGGTGGCTTTGCTGGACTTGTTTTACCATTGTCGAGATGTCTTGTAACCGGGATTCCGAGTCTGATCGGGCCGTCCTGGGAGAAGGAATATCCTTCGTTGACCGTGAGAGCTTGTGATGGGCTAAGTTGGGACACCCTTGCAGGGTTTTGAACTTTCGAAAGTCGTGCCCGCGGTTATGGGCAGATGGGAATTTGTTAATGTCCGGTTATAGAGAACTTGACACTTAAATTAATTAAAATGCATCAACCGTGTGTGTAGCCGTGATGGTCTCTTCTCGGCGGAGTCCGGAAAGTGAACACGGCGTTGGAGTTATGCTTGAACGTAAGTAGTTTGAGGATCACTTTTTGATCACTTCTAGTTCACGACCGTGCTTTGCCTTCTCTTCTCGCTCTCATTTGCGTAAGTTAGCCACCATATATGCTAGTGCTTGCTGCAGCTCCACCTCATACCTTTACCCTACCCATAAGCTTAAATAGTCTTGATCGCGAGGGTGTGAGATTGCTGAGTCCCCGTGACTCACAGATTACTTCCAAAACCAGTTTGCAGGTGCCGATGATACCGTGCAGGTGACGCAACCGAGCTCAAGGAGGAGCTCGATGAAGATCGTGTGCGTTGAGTTGTTTCGTTTCCAGTTGATTAGTAGTGGAGCCCAGTCGGGGCGATCGGGGATCTAGCATTAGGGGTGGTCTTCTTTTATTTTGGTTCCATAGTCGGACCTTGTTTGTATCTGGATGATGTAATGCTATATTCATGTATTGTGTGAAGTGGCGATTGTAAGCCAACTCTGTACCTCTTTCTTGTTCAGTACATGGGATGTGTAAAGATTACCCCTCTTGCGACATTGCCTACAATGCGGTTATGCCTCTAAGTCGTGCTCCGACACGTGGGAGATATAGCTGCATCGTGGGTGTTACAAGAGGCCGGGGAAGTGAAATTCTCCCCCATTTTTAAAAAGGTCACTGATTGGTTTCTCACCTATTAATATTATATCCAAACTTATTCATACACTAGACAATGGGGAAACTAATTGATCGCTCTCTACCATAAGAGAAGGAGATTGGTGTTGAGAAGGGCGAGGGATGGGCGAACGGGCGATTGGGCGGGCGACCGGGGCCATGGCCGTGGCTGCGCCGTCCCTAGCCGCCGGTGATGGCCGGCGAGTCGGAGGCCGGTTCTGGGCTCTTGCCGATCCGGATGAGGAGGATGCGGACGACGACGGGGATGGGATCCTGGCGGGTTCTCCACCGTCTCCGACTCCGTCAGATCTCATATGTGAGTTTTTTAATTCAGGGTACGACGAAGATGAAGTGGCAACAACGATCGATAGTGTTCTGCCACCTGATGATCCGACAAGAATTGGATTGCACGCAGGAGAGAAGAAAGAAATGATCCGTCGCGTAGTTCACCGGAGAACAGCGGCGACGGCAATCAAACCATGGAAAGGTCCCCTCCCGAAGGTAAGTCTTCCAAATCTTACTCTTTTTGATTTGATTAGGCCGGAATCGTGGATCACGGTTAAGAGAAAGAAGAATGCGCGCCG
Source organism: Triticum dicoccoides (assembly GCF_002162155.2). NCBI lineage: Eukaryota > Viridiplantae > Streptophyta > Magnoliopsida > Poales > Poaceae > Triticum > Triticum dicoccoides. Next base: position 275,640,236 of record NC_041380.1, on the reverse strand, counting down.
GCCAACCGCGTCTAGGACGCCGCCGGCGGCTGTGGCGTCATCGCCGGTGGTTCAGGCGATCGGGATCTCCGCTAAGTGGACGCTGCGTTTGAATTGCCTATTGGGCCACGAGCTGGGAGCGCAAGCAGTTGGGCCGGCTCTGGATGAGTTGGGCCAGAGCATAGACGGGCCAGGGTTAGCTGGGTATGTGGCCCAGGCTAACCCGACCCCTATACGTCCATGCTGCGCCTCCCCATGCACGCGTTCGATCGCTTCTCCTCTGTGTTCGCCATCGTCTGGTTGGTCTAGGGTTCTGAGACGCGGCAAGCCGGGGTTCCGTGCATGTGGCGCTGCTAGAGCTCGGCGCATCCCGTCCCTCCTGGCCATGGCTGGCCGCGGGTCAGCCGCGCCGCCAGGCAAGAACGCCGCCGCGGGTGGGGTTGGCCGCGGTGGGGCGGCTACGCTGCTGGGAACCGCCCGCGCCACTGCCACGCTGCCGGCGGCTGGGGCTGGACGCGGGGGCGCGGTGCAGGGTGCGCCGCGACCGCCGGCGCTGGCCGGTGCAAAATCCCACTGCCGTGGGTCGTGGTGGTGGAGTGAACGGCCAGAGACCGCCACCTCCGGTTGCTGTTGCCGCCTCGGGTCGGGGCGGGTCTGGCCTTGGTTCTCGGCCGCCGCTTTAGGGCCCGGGGAATGCTGGACGGGGAACTCCGCTCGGCCCGCGACCAGCGCTGACGGCGGGGGTGTCGCCGGCGGTCGGGCGTGGTGGAACACGGCCTCCCACGCTGGCTAATGCTACTGTGGGGAGCGGTGTTGCTCCGCCGAGGCCACCGACACCTGCGGCTATGGGGCGTGGTGCTGCTCCGCCGCAGCCTCGTGCTGCGCTACCGCCGCACTACGTCGCGAGGCCGACGCAAAAATGATCGGGCCCAACGTAGACGAGGCAGAACGCGGTTGCTGGAGAGTCTAATGATCCGCCCCGAGGACAGTGGGGGGATGATGGATATGATGCTTATGGGGATGGCCAACACCGTGGATCGTCGTCTACGGGAGGTGGACGTGGTTATGCCTGGCAGAGTGATGGTGCTGCCGAGAGACCATTTCTCGGCCCTCCGGGTGGTTTTGTCGAGGGAGCTTCAGGCCCGGACTACCGGCAGAGAGGTGGCTACCGTGGTCATCGTGGTGGTCGTGGTCGGTACCGCAGACAGCCTCCGCCACCGGTCGTTGTTGACCATCAGGCTACTGATGTGGCGGCCGATCCCGTTCAGTCAACCGAACTGCCTAGCCAGGCGATGGAGGTAGTGACAGCATTGGCCAACGTGAAGGTTCCTGCTACTGGTGTTTCTGTTGAGGCAGGTGACAGGACAGAGTCTGAGAGAGCGTCCAAGTGGGCGCGTAAGAAGGAGAAGATGCTATGCTATCGATGTGGTGAGAAGGGTCACTTCATTGCCGAGTGTGTGGCAGAGCTATGCGATTCGTGTGGTAAGCCAGCACATGCCACGGGGGATTTCCCGCTTCTGCGTGATCAGGTTCCGGCTCTTACAATATATGGAGTATATTGTGCTGAGCTGATGTTTTTTGAGTCCCCGGCTGCGAGAGAGATTCTGGTAGAGATGCAGAGCTTGACTACTGGAATTGTGAAAGCTACCTAGGGAGTGGTTTCTGAGGCTCAGATTGTGCAGAGACTTCAGGAACTAGCTCCAGGTGATTTTTAGTGGGAGCTTGTCCATATTGAGGACAGTGTGTTTAGGGTTGAATTCCCAACGGTGGACGATTTGCAGAGGTTGCTGAGCTTTGGGTTGTGCAAGGTCCCTGGTACTAAATTCATTCTGGAATTTCACGAGTGGAAGAAGGTGGAGCCTAAGGGAAAGCCCCTCACTCAGGTGTGGCTGCGGTTTTCCGGGGCTCCCTCTGAGCCTTTGACGGATGCTCGAGTTGTGGCTAGTCTGGGTATTATGGTTGGAAAAACTAAGAAAGTGGATATGGCTTTCACCCGCGCCCATGGGGTGGCTCGACTCCTAGTGAGTGTTCTGGACATTGAGTTCGTCCCGGATGTGGTCAACTAGACTTATAGGGGAGAGGTGTTTCCTCTTGAGATTGAGTTAGGATACCGAGTTGTTTGCTGAGGCGGTTAATGGGACTGATGTGGATATGCACGAGGGTGATGACAACACGGGTGCTAGTGGGGAACCGACTGATGAGGCTGGACGAGAGAGGTCAAATGGATCGGGACCTGTTGCTCAGTTGCCCGGGGATGGGCCCGGGGTAGAGCCAGCCCCAGCTCCGTCGGTGCCGATGAGTACTTTGCGGTTTGGGTCCTTTGAGCCAGCGTCTGCCCCTCCCAGACTTTGGAGCGACCGGGTGGAATCTGATGATGTTTTTGAGTGCACGCTTCCGGTGTTGGAGTTTGATGCTGCTGATAGTCCTGTGGTGGGAGGCTTGATGGGGACGCACTCGGCGACGACCTTGGTGGGGGGTAGGGAGGTGGAGCCTCGGGTGGTTTCGCTTTCCCCCGCTTCCCCAGTGGTCACGTGCCGGGAGAT
>NC_041380.1:275512553-275637478 GCF_002162155.2 Triticum dicoccoides | reverse complement strand
TGGCGCCGGAGATGCCGACGCTGGCCGGCCGTGGGGGAGGCCGTATGGGTCAAGTGGACCCGGTTCCTTCTCCTACGGTGGTGGCTAGAGTGGCCACATCTCCAGTGGTGCTGGGTGGGGTCTAGGGCAGGTGGCCTCGACCCCTCCTTCTCCTTCGGCAGTCAGGACAGCAACGCCCTTAGGCCAGAGGGTTGGGGCGGGGGGAGTGTTCGGGCAGGCGGCGCCCGCGCCTCCCTCCCCCGGCTTCCCGTCCGTGGGGCTTGGGAGCCCTCCGCCGCCTCCTCCGGTATCCTTGGCTGATTCTTTAGCGCGAGGTATTACTCGGGAGGAGGTCATTGCCTTTGGTGGGATCCCCGACCTGGTCTCTGCGGGGCGACGGATGAGTTCTCATCTCCAGGACCACCCGAAGGTTGATGACATGCAGTAGAGGTGCGCTATGAGGGCGGCCAAGCTTCGTGACATTGAGGTCACTACTGGTATGTCAGTCAACATGTCTAATTCTATATTGCATTTTTCTAAAGATGAGATTATTAATAATGCCAACCAATTAGGAGTTTCGCTAGGGAGTACTAATAGTGAAATTTCTAACTCGGTTAATGATCTCCTAGATTTGGAAGCGGAACGCGCTTTAGAAACATTTCGAAACCTAGCAGCAGTAAAACCTATGAATGATGCAGAGATTGATGCGTTAGGGGTAAGAGTGCTCGATAATTTTTGTGCGGATCTTGCACCATCCACTCTTGAATCTGAGGAAGAGGATGTAATTCTAGAGGATGCAGTAGCAAGACCAACTGACCTCGGTTATGAGGACCGGATGGAGGACCATAGTAAACCCAAGCATAAGTGGAAGCGGAAGGTTTATCCCGCTTCCGCGGTTCATAGGAGTGCTAGGATTCGAACGGCCAAAAAATTTCATGATGACATATGAAAGGAATCTTTTGGAATAGCAGAGGTCTGAAGGACTCTGCTAAAAGAAGGTTTCTTGCTGAGGCGTCTCTTGAGCATCGATTAGATTTCATTGCTCTCTCAGAAACTGGTAGGGATAATTTTGCACCCCAGTTTCTCAACACTTTATCGGGTGGTGTCGATTTTGATTGGCATTGCCTTCCTCCGCGAGGAAGATCGGGTGGGATCTTCCTTGGAGTGAGATGCGATTCACTGGAAGTCCGAAGTGTAGTGATGGGTGACTTCACGGTTAAATTTCGGGTCAGGTCCAAAGCTGATGGTTTAACTGGGCTTTGGTGGTGGTGTATGGTGCCGCACAACCCGAGCTTAAACCGGAGTTTTTGCCGGACCTGGTTCGAATATGCGGATCCGAGCAGCTCCCCATTTTGGTTGGGGGTGACTTCAACATTATAAGGAGGAGAGAGGAAAAGAATAACGATAATTTTGACGACAGATGGTCGTTTATGTTCAATACCATTATTGAAAGCTTGGATCTAAGAGAGATAGAGCTTTCCGGTAGAAAGTTTACCTGGGCTAACGCTTTGCCAAACCCGACGTATGAGAAGCTGGATCGAGTTCTCGTGAGTGTCGAGTGGGAACAGAAGTTCCCTCTCGTAACGGTCAGGCTCTCTCGCGCGGAATCTTGGATCACACACCTTTATTCGTGGACTCAGGTGAGCCAAACCACGTGGGAAACAAAAACACCTTTTCTTTCGAACTTGCATGGTTTGAACGAGAAGGTTTCTTGGATCTGGTTTCCAGGGAATGGGCTAAAGATGTAGGAGGTACGACTTCTGTCCAGCGTTGGCAAAACAAGATTAGGCATTTGAGAAGTTTCCTACGGGGATGGGCTAAACACCTTAGTGGGATTTATAAAATTGAAAAGTAAAGGCTCCTTTCTCTGATTCAGTCCCTAGATATAAAAGCCGAATCCATGATTTTCCAATCTGTAGAGCTCCAGATTAAGAAAGATGCGGAGATGAGGTTGAAAGAACTTCTCCGCGAAGAAGAATTGAAGTGGGCGTTGCGGGCTAAGGTTCGCAGAGTGTTCCAGGGGGACGCAAACACTCAATTCTTTCAATTTATTGCTAATGGCAAGCACAGAAAGAAGAGAATCTTTCAGCTTGAGCAAGATGAAGGAACGATTGTGGGGCAGGACAACCTAAAAATTTACATCACCGAGTATTATAAGCAGTTATTTGGACCTCCGGAGGATAGTTGTGTATCCCTTGATGAGTCCAGGATTGAGGATGTGCCTCAACTAACTGCTAATGATAATGATATTATGGTTGCCCCATTCTCGGAGAAGGAGGTGTTTGATGCTATAGCGCAGATGAAAAACAATAAGGCCCACGGACCTGATGGATTCCCGGCGGAGTTTTACAAAAGATGTTGGCACATTATTAAGGGGATTTACTTCCAATGTTCCATGATCTTTTCTTTGGACAGCTTCAGTTATTTCACTTAAATTTTGGAACAATAACACTGCTTCTTAAGAAAATGGATGCTGTGAGAATCGAGCAGTTTAGGCCGATCTGCCTTCTCAATGTTTGTTTCAAAATTTTCACCAAGGTTGGGATTAATCGACTCACACAACTTGCGCATTCTGTGGTGCAGCATTCCCAAACTTCTTTCATGCCGGACAGAAACATCCTAGAAGGGGTGGTGGTCCTGCATGAAACGCTCCATGAAATCCACTCGAAAAATTGGATGGAGTTATCTTTAAGGTGGATTTCGAGAAAGCGTACGATAAAGTAAAATAGCCATTCCTACAACAGGCGTTGCGTATGAAAGGCTTTGATGAAATCTGGCGACGCCAGGTTGAATCATATACGCAAAAAGGGAGTGTTGGAATGAAAGTGAATGACGAGATCGATCATTATTTCCAGACACAAAAGGGCCTGAGACAAGGGGATCCGATGTCCCCTATCCTGTTCAACATTGTAGTGGATATGTTGGCAATTATGATAGGAAGGGCTAAGGAGGCTGGTCAAGTGGGTGGCCTGGTACCTCATCTCGTTGATAGCGGTGTGTCCATCCTCCAGTACGCCGATGATACAATCATCTTTATGGAGCATGACTTGGCAAAAGCAAGAAATATGAAGCTGGTGTTATGCTTATTTGAACAATTGACTGGGTTAAAAATTAACTTTCACAAAAGCGAGTTGTTCTACTTTGGTAGAGCCAATGATGAACAAGAGGCTTATAGGCAATTGTTTGGGTGTGATTTGGGGGCTTTGCCTTTCACCTACTTAGGAATACCAATCCACCATCGTAAGCTGACAAACAGAGAGTGGAAGTGCATCGAGGATCGATTTGAAAAGAAACTGAGTTGCTGGAAGGGCAAGCTCATGTCATACGAAGGCCAATTAATCCTGATAAATTCGATTCTCACGAGTATGCCTATGTTACTTTTGTCTTTCTTCGAAGTCCCAGTTGGAGTTAGGAAAAGACTGGACTTCTATCGATCGCGTTTCTTTTGGCAGGGTGATGAGCTAAAAAGAAAATACCATTTAGCCAAATGGGATATCATCTATAGACCAAAATACCAAGGGGGTCTTGGTATTGAGAATCTTGAAGTTAAGAACATATGTCTTCTCAGCAAGTGGTTTTGGAAGTTATCAAGTGGGACTGACGCCACTTGGGCACAAATCCTCCGTAGCAAGTATCTTCAAACCAAAACTTTGTCTCAGGTGACAGTAAGACCGACTGATTCACCCTTTTGGAAAGGGCTTATGAAAGTAAAGCTTTCCTTGTTTAATAGGACAAAGTTTATTGTTGGTGACGGTGTCATTACGCGATTCTGGGAGGATACTTGGCTCGGAGAGGCATCCTTAGCCATCCAATACCCGTCTTTCTATCGTATTATTCAAAGACGTGAGATTTTTGTTGCAACGGTATTACAATCGACCCCCTTAATATTTAGTTCAGAAGGGCATTAGTGGGTAATCGTTGGGAAGAATGGCTACATCTAGTAAGTAGACTGATGGACATTCAGCTTTCCCAACAACCCGATGAATTACGTTGGAAGCTTACTAGGTTTGGAGTTTTTACTGTTAAATCAATGTATGTTGATGTTATCAATTCAAGTTCGACCCCCTAGTTCCAAACATGTTTGGGCTGTCAAAGTCCCTTTGAAAATCAAAGTGTTTATGTGGTTTCTCCATAAACAAGTTATTTTAACCAAGGACAACTTGACAAAGCGTAATTGGACAGGACCTACTAGGTGTAGTTTCTGTGATCGGGATGAGACGATCAAACACTTTTTTCTTGATTGCCCGCTAGCTAAAGTTTTATGGAGGACGATCCATATTGCTTTTAATATTACTCCACCGAGTTCAGTCAACACGTTATTTGGAACATGGCTTAACGGGGTAAAGCCCGGGTTAGCGAGAAATATTTGTGTAGGAGTCTGTGCCTTGGTGTGGGCGCTATGGAATTGCAGAAATGATTTGGTTTTTAACAAGACAACACACATTCATTTTTTGTAGGTTATTTTCAGAGCCACGACGTTGATCCGTTCGTGGTTGCTACTCACTCCGATGGAGGCCAGGGAGCGTTTGGTTACTGGATCTATCCGCTGGAAGATGGTAGCTCAGGATATCTTCAACCGGTTTGGATGGCAATCATGTAATAGGATAGGAAATTAGTTTACCTATCTCTCTTTTGCCAGCCGGTTGTGGCGTCCTTTATTTGGCTAGTTTGTGTTTCTAGCCTTTTTGGCTCTGTGTGAGCTTTTTTCACTTTTCAGTTGGTGACTTTGAGACCTTGTTGAAACTTATTTATTTGATTTAATAAGATGGCCGTATGCATTGTTCTGATGCAGAGGCCGGGGAGTCCCCTTTTTGAAAAAAGGAAGGAGGAAAGGCGACACTCAATCCATGTTCGACATGCCATTCGGTCCTACAGTGTGCGAGGGGGAGGACAGGGTATGACGTCATGTTGCAGCCGCCATGCTATGAGCCGAGAGGGAGGGAGGGTTTGAGAGCGATGGGTGAAAAGAAGGCCTGCACTGTTTCATTTCTTCTCTTAGAAAAGGAGGATACCCCCGGTCTCTGTATCTGGGCGATGCATATGGCCACTTTATTAATTATTCTCACAAGACCTTATAAAGCCATACAACAGCAAGACTAAAGCCACCATCTAAGCAATAAACTGTCGCTACACCTATTCAATCGATAAAGGGGCGCAGATAGTCTAAGCCTAATACCAAACAGACATCGCAGCCAAATCTAAACACCTAAGACCTGAGGTCCCAACTAGAGCGTCTGCCGGGTATGGGGCACCTACCAGTCCAGTGCACTCCTCAATCAGGACGCCTGCCAGGTATAAGGCACCTACCAGTCCAGCGCACTCCTCAATCAGGACGCCTGCCGGGTATAAGGCCGCCGCAGCCACCTGCCACCAATCCATCTTCAGAGCTGTACTGTTACATGTACTGTTGTAACGCCCCGAGACCGATGTGCCAGGTGTCCTCCAGTTATTCGCTGTTGTTGTCGTGTCATTGCTTGTGTGTCATGCATTGCATATCATGTCATCTTGTGCATTTCATTTGCATACATGTTTGTCTCATGCATCCGAGCATTTTCCTCGTTGTCCATTTCGCATTCCGGCGCTCCGTTCTCCTCCGGTGGTCATTTCTACCTTCTTCTCGTGTGTGGGGATTAAACATTTCCGGATTGGACCGAGACTTGCCAAGCGGCCTTGGTTTACTACTGGTAGACCGCCTGTCAAGTTTCGTACCATTTGGACTTCGTTTGATGCTCCAACGGTTAACCGAGGGACCAAAAAGGCCTCGTGTGTGTTGCAGCCCAACACCCTTCCAAAGTGGCCCAAAACCCACCTAAACCTCCTCCATCATCTCGGTCGTTCAATCACGATCGCGTGGCCGAAAACCGCACCTCATTTGGACTCTCCTAGCTCCCTCTACCTATAAATATGTGGCCATCCCCGAAATTTTCGCGGATGAACCCTAGCCTCCCTCTTCCTCGCGTCGCTGGACATGTCCGCCCGGCGACCGGACGTGTCCGCCCTCACCCTCAGCCAATCCGGCCTCGCCACCTCACCCCGCCGCCCTCTCTCTCCTCCCACCGCCGCCGCGGCCCGCGGAGCCCATCCGAGGCCCGCGCGGGCCCAGATCTCGCCGCCGCTTCCCCGCGGGTTGTCCCGCCCGCGACCGCCCGTCGCCGCCATGGTGCGCCTTGCCGCCACCTCCTCCACCGGCCTTCGACGCCGACCGCCGCCCCGCCAACTCCGGCCGCCGCCCGGCCACCGTCTCCACCGCACGGCCTCGCCGGCGCCCGCCGAGCGCCGCGCCACTGCCCTCCGCCGCCCTCCTCTCCGGCCGGCGAGCCGCTCCGGCAAGCCCCTCTCCTCTGGCGAGATCGTCCTTCCTTCCAGAGAGATCCGTCTCCGGTGTACCTCAGGCTGCATGCATGAACAGTGCCGGCCTGATCTGGATCTGAGATCCGTTTGCCTCGGTTGACTTTCTACTCACGAAACCCTAATTATTATGCACATGTTCATAGCATCGTAACTTTGCATCCGTAACTCTGATTTGAGCATATAGCATATCAAAATGTTCGCCTCAAAGAGTACATCATTTCATCTTATTGCATCATTTTCATTTGAGCTCATCTTGATGCCCGAAATGCTGTTAGAAGAGTGCTACTTGAGATAATTGTCAGATCTGCTCCTCCTTTTAGCTATTTGTCATTTTTGCCATGATTATTGTGTGCATGATATGCCCCTGAGCTCTACATATGTTTTGTTAAGGGTTTTGCCATCTTTCCAGAGGTGCAACCCATGTATTTTTGTGACGTGTGTGGTGACTAGCACAAGCTTGCAAAGTGAGGCACTTGGTAATGCTGATTTCAGGGACTTAGCATTTCCACTAAGTCCTTGACCTGTTTATCTCAATATGCCATATGTTCATGTTGTTTCCTAGGGATCCGTGCCTCTTTTGAGGATGATCAGTAAGGATGTTTTGTTAATATTGTAGTGCTCTATCCATCCATGTCTTTATTTGAAATTATGGAGCACCCTAGCTTGAGTCAATCGAGCTCTACTTTTGCTACTTCGTGAATCTGGGCAGATTGTCTACTTGTTAGCGATTTTGCCGAGGATGTTGTAGTTGATCCGTGCATGCTATGCTATTGTTATTGCCATGTCTAGCTTGCATTTTGTGTATTCTTGATGGGTGTATGCTTAGCTTGTCATGACTTGCTTTATAGTGAGTGCATCGAGCTCGTAAACATGCCTACTTGATATCTAATTTGCATGCTCCAGTTTTCACTAAGTCTGTGATCTGATTGTGTTTTTGCCATGTTCATATGCTTGCAATTGTATTTTCTGATCCCTTTTGGCTCAAGGTCACTAAGGGACTTTTGTTAATCTCTTTGAGTAGCTCCATGCCATGCTTTACTTTACCATGTTCAGGTCCTGTAGCATATAGTTTTGTTGCTCCAAAGTGTGCTACCTGATCTGAAATTCCAGACAAGTGTTAATCTCACTAAGTCTGAAATCTGTTTGCCAAATGCACTTTTGCTATGCTTGTTTGAACCTGTTAATGGATGGATTAGCCGTAGCTCAGTGTTCATCTTTTGTTAAGCATCATGAATATATTCCTGCCATGTATTTTGTTGCCATGTTTGAGTGCTGTAGCATTATTATCTTGATGCTTTTAGATGGCTACTTGCTGTAAATCGCAGACCGGTGCCATATTTGAATTGCTTGCCATTTCCGAACCATAACTCCGATTCCGGTGATCTTTATATCGTTTTCAAGCGATTTCATCACATCTTTCTAGTGGCACACTTGAATTTCCAAGTTGAGGCCAGGTTCATGCATTCATTGTCCAATCATGCATATGCATCGCATCCCGCATCCCGCATATCATACCATGTTCATGTGTTGGTTGTTTACTATGTTATGTGCTTCTTTCCGGTGTTTGCTTCTTCGAGTTGGTTCCGGTATCGTCGCATTTGTGAGGACCCGTTCTTCTATTCCCGTTTGTCTTCTTCATGGACCCGTTCTTCTTCCTTGCGGGATTTTAGGCAAGATGACCATACCCTCGAAATCACTTCTATCTTTGCTTTGCTAGATGCTCACTCTTTTGCTATGCCTATGCTGCGATACCTACCACTTGCTTTTCATGCCTTCCATATTGTTGAACCAAGCCCCTAACCCACCTTGTCCTAGCAAACCATTGATTGGCTATGTTACCGCTTTGCTCAGCCCCTCTTGTAGCGTTGTTAGTTGCAGGTGAAGATTGAAGTTTGTTCCTTGTTGGAACATGGAGATTGTTCCTTGTTGGAACATTGTTTACTTGTTGGGATATCACAATATATCTTATTTAATTAATGCATCTATATACTTGGTAAAGGGTGGAAGGCTCGGCCTTATGCCTGGTGTTTTGTTCCACTCTTGCCGCCCTAGTTTCCGTCATATCAGTGTTATGTTCCTGGATTTTGCGTTCCTTACGCGGTTGGGTTATAATGGGAACCCCTTGACAGTTCGCTTTGAATAAAACTCCTCCAGCAAGGACCAACCTTGGTTTTACCACTTGCCACCTAGCCTTTTTTCCCTTGGGATCCGCACATCCCGAGGGTCATCTTTATTTTAACCCCTCGGGCCAGTGCTTGTCTAAGTGTTGGTCCAAACTAGAGGCCCTTGCAGCACCACCTCGGGGAAACTCGAGGGCTGGTTTTAGTTGTACGGATTGCTTATCCGGTGTTGCCCTGAGAATGAGATATGTGCAGCTCCTATCGGGATGTCGGTGCATCGGGTGGTCTTGCTGGACTTGTTTTACCATTATCGAGGATGTCTTGAAGAACCGGGATACCGAGTCTGATCGGAATGTCTCGGGAGGAGGTCTATTCCTTCGTTGACCCTGAGAGCTTGTCATGGGCTAAGTTGGGACACCCCTGCAGGGATTCGAGCTTTTGAAAACCGTGCCCGCGGTTATGGGCAGATGGGAATTTGTTAACGTCTGGTTGTAGAAAACCTGAAGTTGACCTTAATTAAAATACATCAACCACGTGTGTAACCGTGATGGTCTCTTTCCGGTGGAGTCCGGGAAGTGAAGACGGTGTTGGAGTTATGCTTGGCGTAGGTTGCTATAGGATCACTTCTTGATCATACTTTTATCGACCGTGCTTTGCCTTCTCTTCTCGCTCTGATTTGCGTATGTTAGCCACCATATATGCTAGTCGCTTGCTGCAGCTCCACCTCATACCTTTACCTTACCCGTAAGCTTAAATAGTCTTGACCGCGAGGGTGTGAGATTGCTGAGTCCCTGTGGCTCACAGATACTTCCAAAACCAGCTTGCAGGTGCCGATGAGACCGTGCAGATGGCGCAACCAATCTCAGGAGGAGCTCAATGAAGATCTTGTCCTTTGTGTTGCTTCGTTCTAGTTGATCAGTAGTGGAGCCCAGTTGGGGTCGATCGGGGACCTTTATCGCATTTGGGGTTCTTCTTTATTTTGGTTCCGTAGTCGGACTTTGATTGTATTTGGATGTTGTAATGCTTTATTCATGTATTGTGTGAAGTGGTGATTGTAAGCCAACTATGTATCTCTTTCCCTTATGTATTACATGGGTTGTGTGAAGATTACCTCTCTTGCGACATTGCTTTCAATGCGGTTATGCCTCTAAGTCGTGCTTCGACACGTGGGAGATATAGCCACATCGAGTGCGTTACAAGTTGGTATCAGAGCCTTCCCCGACCTTAGGAGCCCCACTGCTTGATCGAATTAGCTACCGTTGTTGAGTCTAGAAAAATGTTTTGAGTCATTTAGGAATTGTATATCGGAGAGTTTAGGAATTCTTTTTACTCCCCAGTCTCCTCATCGCTCTGGTAAGGCATCCTGTCGTAGAGTTTTGACTCTTCTCTTCTCAAATTTCACTAAATTTTTTTAGGATCACGTGGGTATCTTGGAATCGTTCCGATGGTTTTATGACGAGAACATTGTCTTGGTGCCTCCTGTCAGGGGTTTTGTGGAAGTGTCCTGGGGAGTTGAGCTCCGAGGTGTTGTCATCATAATTTTATCGTTGCAGTTCTGGAATACCTGAGTTTAGTACGCCGACATCGAAAATATCTTTTATGCAGTTCGTTGGTGAGATAACCTCGACGCCACCCAGTATCGGGGCGGGAGTTCGGGAGTATTGCCATAACTTGTATAACGGATGCTTTTCGAAGGTTGAGGTAGAAGATTTCTGAAGGTTTCTTGGTTATGTGTTGAAGGATGGATACAGCTGGATGTAGGATTTGCTAGTTTTGGGTGAGATATTATGCTTCCCCTGTATCCCGAACACCTGATTGCATAACCGGAAAGGTTCGGGAGTTTCATAGGTGGGAATTCAAGTAGCTCTTAGGATATCTTTCCCACAGATGTATGATATGAAATTGGGGTTCGACGTCTAGTGGTCCGCCTATTCACGGTCGGTTTTACAGTGGTCTCGTTGTGTCTTAAAGAGTCCTTGGCTATGCCGACTCGGGGATGCTTTGTATGTCATGTGCACTGCCTTGTACATGATGGTGCTGTACGATCGAGCCCGTGTAGGCCCCACCACGAAAACTTCGGACGAAATCTCTATCATATGTTTGTTATGGCTTATTCTGCAAGCCAATCCTTTGTTTGGTTTTTAGTTGTGGTATTCGAGTTGCTTCAATGTCTAATGTTGATTCCATACCTTCCCCAAATGGTGTTCTCATACTCCGATGTGAATACTAATCCTTCTCGATAATTGAGATTGTCATATCACTCCTTTTCAACCGGTGTGTTTCAATTCAAGTGGATCCGATCATTTCAATTTCCGCGAGATCAATTATCACTTCTTCTCAACGGTGTTTGTTTCATCCTTCTCCAAGTTGCCTTTGTTTTTCCCGCCCACCCACCCTTTTTTATTCAAGGACTAAGATTTCTTAATGAACCATCCATCTTATCCATGTGAAGCCTCTTCTTTCTTTTCAATCAATGTTCTTACCCGGTGATGCTCATGAACATTTTAACGGAGTTTCTAGTTCACCATTATTCATTCTTTTTTCTTCTACGGTGGATTCAAGTCAAGCTTTGTGGATCATATCCTTTTCCTCGTTTCAATACCTTTTCTTACCGGTACACCTCTTTATCATTCACCTCTCGCTATTCTATTGTTTCGGAGTGCCGAAGATATCTCAAAAGATTCCTGTTTTCCACTCTGCTTTCGTTCAAGATCTTTCGAGGATGTCACCTCATTCAAGTCATTTAATTCAACCGGTGCAACCTCTCTTTTAAATCATTTCAATGGTGTTTCTTTTGAGTAGGCCCTAACCCGTAGGTCTTTTCCCAGGATCTTACCCGACTCTTCTAATTTAACCGGAGATTTTCTCTAATTTTCTAAAGTTTGACGTAAGAATGGATTATCATCAGTCACATGTCTTTCTCCAAGATCTGTCAAATTCTTTTCATCGTTGGTTCAACCTTTCTATTTATCATTTCGGAGTATCTCAACAATTCATGGTGGTGTTTCTCGTCGTAATTCTCAGATTCTGAAGACCGAAGAAGAATTTTTCCTCCATATCTTGCTCCATTCTCTTCAAGATTCATGATTCTAGCTTGTTGCCATCCTCTCGTAATTGTTTTGACCGTGAGAATTCTTTTCACCTATCCGGAGTAATTCAAGAGTCTTCTCAGTTTGTTATCCAGAGTCCATCAATTCAGGTTTATTCATTCCCAGCTTTCAGTTATCGTCCTCCTAATCTTACCGGTGCATCATTCAAATATTCTCTAATCAATTCATGATCTCTTCATTCTCATGTATCTAAATTCTCTCAAGCATCCTCATTCGTTTGCTAATTCTTCCCGGTGTTTCTTTATTTTTTCTTCGTTCATTTTCAATTCTTATGGTGGTTTGTTCAAGATTCCTCTTCTCACATTATCATACTTCCGTTCTTTCAAATCCTACCGGTGGTTCATCGAAGGCCTCTTCAAGTTTGCGCATTATCTATCTTAATCCTTTCTATGAGAATAAGTAGTATGCCAAATCCGTTGATTGTCATCAATTTAATTGGTGAAGGATGCGCACAACGTAATTCTTATTCTTTGTTTCATCCAAGTGATTTAATTCCCTATTCCGGAGGTTCATCAAAATTCTTGATCTCAATTGTTCATCTTATCTTTGTCCCGGAGTTCCTACCTCTTGCAATTATATCACCACGAAGATTCATCTAAATCATTACAAGGATTCACCTTGTGTTTTCAACTTCTCTTGCTTTTATCATCATTTTGTTTACCGGAGTTCCTCATGGATGTTCTACATGATGGTTCATCGAGGTTTTATTTCCTTCTCGAAGCGTTCATCAACATTCTTTTCTAAGGAGCTCAATCATTCTTCATTTTGTAATCCAGAGTGCAATTGTTCTTCCTTATCTTTGGAGGTGGTATTATGTCATTCTTGATAATTTGAATTCATGTTTCATGATTCACATGTTGTCATGAACGAGATATTTTAAATCCATCAATCTCTTCATTGCTATTATCTTGGGTTATATTTCACCTAAAGCCTTCTCTAAGGTTTGTTGCTATTATGGTGCTTATAATTGATCAAAGTTCTTCATTTATCCTTTCCGGTGCGATATATTTTCTCGCCAATTTGTTCATATCAATCCAATTCTTTTTCCGTGAGTGGCAGGTTGTCATCTCATAATTCGAGATGTATTCCATAAGACCATATCAAGCTTATTCTTTTCGTTGTGGGTTTTCCAACAACTCCGTTCTAGCATTTGTTGTAAGCGTGCTACCTCGAGAGCTTGTTTTCCTTCGTTCATCCCATTCCATTCTTGCTTTTGTTCCGGAGGCATTGCAATGTTGTTTTCTTCAACCATCATCTCGTTTCATCTAAGATCATGTTCTTTCCTGTGCTTATCCATCTAACCGGAGTGTTGTGCCCTTTTGCTCAAGTTCTTTTCATTTTATCAAGTTGTTGACTTCCGTTTCAACCGGAGTGCTGCCCGAATTTGTTCTCCCTTGTTCCTCTTTTCTAATGGAGTGTTTTCAACTTCTTTCATCTCCGTTGCATTCTTTTCTTGAAATGGCTTAACCTTTCCAAGGTTCTTGGGTTTTCACTCGTTTGTCAAAGAAGCAACGTAGTGTTACCTCTTCTCTTTCTCTTCCGTTTTCCCTCCGGTGCCATTCTAGATCTCGGGACGAGATCCTCTCGTAGTGTTGGAGTGTTGTAACGCCCCGAGACCGATGTGCCAGGTGTCCTCCAGTTATTCGATGTTGTTGTCGTGTCATTGCTTGCATGTCATGCATTGCATATCATGTCATCTTGTGCATTTCATTTGCATACATGTTCGTCTCATGCATCCGAGCATTTTCCTCGTTGTCCGTTTCGCATTCCGGCGCTCCGTTCTCCTCCGGTGGTCATTTCTACCTTCTTCTCGTGTGTGGGGATTAAACATTTCCGGATTGGACCGAGACTTGCCAAGCGGCCTTGGTTTACTACTGGTAGACCGCCTGTCAAGTTTCGTACCATTTGGACTTCGTTTGATACTCCGACGGTTAACCGAGGGACCGAAAAGGCCTCGTGTGTGTTGCAGCCCAAGACCCTTCCAAAGTGGCCCAAAACTCACCTAACCCTCCTCCATCATCTTGGTCGTTCGATCACGATCGCGTGGCCGAAAACCGCACCTCATTTGGAGTCTCCTAACTCCCTCTACCTATAAATATGTGGCCATCCCTGAAATTTTCGCGGATGAACCCTAGCCTCCCTCTTCCTCGTGTTGCCGGACATGTCCGCCCGGCGACCGGACGTGTCCGCCCTCACCCTCAGCCAATCCGGCCTCGCCACCTCACCCCGCCGCCCTCTCTCTCCTCCCACCGTCGCCGCGGCCCGCGGAGCCCATCCGGGGCCCGCGCGGGCCCAGATTTCGCCGCCGCTTCCTCGCGGGTCGTCCCGCCCGCGACCGCCCGTCGCCGCCACGGCGCGCCTCGCCGCCACCTCCTCCACCGGCCTTCGACGCCGACCGCCGCCCCTCCAACTCCGGCCGCCGTCGGGCCACTGTCTCCACCGCGCGGCCTCGCCGGCGCCCGCCGAGCGCCGCGCCACCGCCCTCCGCCGCCCTCCTCTCCGGCCGGCGAGCCGCTCCGAAAAGCCCCTCTCCTCCGGCGAGATCGTCCTTCCTTCCGGCGAGATCTGTCTCCGGCGTACCTCGGGCTGCGTGCATGAACAGTGCCGGCCCGATCTGGATCTGAGATCCGTTTGCCTCGGTTGACTTTCTACTCATGAAACCCTAATTATTATGCACATGTTCATAGCATCGTAACTTTGCATCCGTAACTCCGATTTGAGCATATAGCATATCAAAATGTTCGACTCAGAGAGTACATCATTTATCTCATTGCATCATTTTCATTTGAGTTCATCTTGATGCCCGAAATGCTGTTAGAAGAGTGCTACTTGAGATAATTGTCAGATCTGCTGCTCCTTTTAGCTATTTGTCATTTTTGCCATGATTATTGTGTGCATGATATGCCCGTGAGCTCTACATATGTTTTGTTAAGGGTTTTGCCATCTTTCCAGCGGTGCAACCCATGTATTTTTGTAACGTGTGTGGTGACTAGCACAAGCTTGCAAAGTGAGGCACTTGGTAATGCTGATTTCAGGGACTTGGCATTTCCACTAAGTCCTTGATCTGTTTATCTCAATATGCCATATGTTCATGTTGTTTCCTAGGGATCCGTGCCTCTTTTGAGGATGATTAGTAAGGATCTTTTTTTAATCTTGTAGTGCTCTATCCATCCATGTCTTTGTTTGCAATTATGGAGCACCCTAGCTTGAGTCAATCGAGCTCTACTTTTGCTACTTCGTGAATCTGGGCAGATTGTCTACTTGTTAGCGATTTGCCCAGGATGTTGTAGTTGATCCGTGCATGCTATGCTATTGTTATTGCCATGTCTAGCTTGCATTTTGTGTATTCTTGATGGGTGTATGCTTAGCTTGTCATGACTTGCTTTGTAGTGAGTGCATCGAGCTCGTAAACATGCCTACTTGATATCTAATTTGCATGCTCCAGTTTTCACTAAGTCTGTGATCTGATTGTGTTTTTGCCATGTTCACATGTTTGCAATTGTATTTTCTGATCCCTTTTGGCTCAAGGTCACTAAGGGACTTTTGTTAAGCTCTTTGAGTATCTCCATGCCATGCTTTACTTTGCCATGTTCAGGTCCTATAGCATATAGTTTTGTTGCTCCAAAGTGTGCTACCTGATCTGAAATTCCAGACAAGTGTTAATCTCACTAAGTCTGAAATCTGTTTGCTAAATGCACTTTTTCCATGCTTGTTTGAACCTATTAATGGATGGATTAGCCGTAGCTCAGTGTTCATCTTTTGTTAAGCATCATGAATGTATTCCTGCCATGTATTTTGTTGCCATGTTTGAGTGCTGTAGCATTATTATCTTGATGCTTTTGGATGGCTACTTGCTGTAAATCGCAGACTGGTGCCATATTTGAATTGCTCGCCATTTCCAAACCGTAACTCCGATTCCGGTGATCTTTATATCGTTTTCAAGAGATTTCATCTCATCTTTCCAGTGGCACACTTGGATTTCTAAGTTGAGGCCAGTTTCATGCATTCCTTGTCCAATCATGCATATGCATCGCATCCCGCATCCCGCATATCATACCATGTTCATGTGTTGGTTGTTTACTATGTTGTGTGCTTCTTTCCGGTGTTTGCTTCTTCGGGTTGGTTCCGGTATCGTCGCGTTTGTGAGCACCCGTTCGTCTACGCCCGTTTGTCTTCTTCATGGACCCGTTCTTCTTCCTTGCGGGATTTTAGGCAAGATGACCATACCCTCGAAATCACTTCTATCTTTGCTTTGCTAGATGCTCGCTCTTTTGCTATGCCTATGCTGCGATACCTACCACTTGCTTTTCATGCCTCCCATATTGTTGAACCAAGCCCCTAACCCACCTTGTCCTAGCAAACCGTTGATTGGCTATGTTACCGCTTTGCTCAGCCCCTCTTATAGCGTTGTTAGTTGCAGGTGAAGATTGAAGTTTGTTCCTTGTTGGAACATGGAGATCGTTCCTTGTTGGAACATTGTTTACTTGCTGGGATATCACAATATATCTTATTTAATTAATGCATCTATATACTTGGTAAAGGGTGGAAGGCTCGGCCTTATGCCTGGTGTTTTGTTCCACTCTTGCCGCCCTAGTTTCCGTCATATCGGTGTTATGTTCCTGGATTTTGCGTTCCTTACACGGTTGGGTTATAATGGGAACCCCTTGACAGTTTGCTTTGAATAAAACTCCTCCAGCAAGGCCCAACCTTGGTTTTACCATTTGCCACCTAGCCTTTTTTCCCTTGGGAGTCGCACATCCCGAGGGTCATCTTTATTTTAACCCCCCGGGCCAGTGCTTGTCTAAGTGTTGGTCCAAACTAGAGCCCCTTGCAGCGCCACCTCGGGGAAACTCGAGGGCTGGTTTTAGTTGTACGGATTGCTTATCCGGTGTTGCCCTGAGAACGAGATATGTGCAGCTCCTATCGGGACGTCGGCGCATCGGGTGGTCTTGCTGGACTTGTTTTACCATTGTCGAGGATGTCTTGAAGAACCGGGATACCGAGTCTGATCGGAATGTCTCGGGAGGAGGTCTATTCCTTCGTTGACTGTGAGAGCTTGTCATGGGCTAAGTTGGGACACCCCTGCAGGGATTTGAACTTTCGAAAGCCGTGCCCGCGGTTATGGGCAGATGGGAATTTGTTAACATCCGGTTGTAGAAAACCTGAAGTTGACCTTAATTAAAATACATCAACCGCGTGTGTAACCGTGATGGTCTCTTTCCGGCGGAGTCCGAGATGTGAACACGGTGTTGGAGTTATGCTTGGCATAGGTTGCTATAGGATCACTTCTTGATCATACTTTTATCGACCGTGCTTTGCCTTCTCTTCTCGCTCTCATTTGCGTATGTTAGCCACCATATATGCTAGTCGCTTGCTGCAGCTCCACCTCATACCTTTACCTTACCCATAAGCTTAAATAGTCTTGATCGCGAGGGTGTGAGATTGCTGAGTCCCTGTGGCTCATAGATACTTCCAAAACCAGCTTGCAGGTGCCGATGAGACTGTGCAGATGGCGCAACCAAGCTCAGGAGGAGCTCGATGAATATCTTGTCCTTTGTGTTGCTTCGTTCTAGTTGATCAGTAGTGGAGCCTAGTTGGGGTCGATCGGGGACCTTTGTCGCATTTGGGGTTCTTCTTTATTTTGGTTCCGTAGTCGTACCTTGATTGTATTTGGATGTTGTAATGCTTTATTCATGTATTGTGTGAAGTGGCGATTGTAAGCCAACTATGTATCTCTTTCCCTTATGTATTACATGGGTTGTGTGAAGATTACCTCTCTTGCGACATTGCTTTCAATGCGGTTATGCCTCTAAGTCGTGCTTCGATACGTGGGAGATATAGCCGCATCGAGGGCGTTACAACTGTGCCAGGTCTCTCTGCCACCGACACCCGACAACGTCGTCCTCCTGCGCGAGTCCATACTCCCACAGCGAACTTCGAATCTGCAGTGCGCCACGCTGTCAAGATCCGTCGCCATCAGTGTATAGGATGAACCACCGCTTTACCGAAGAATCCGTCCTCTGGTCCCTCGATCATGTGTGTACCTCCAAGAATGACGCCCCCAAGGGAGGAACGACACCAGAGCGTCGCCGTCATTCGATCATCCGATTTAGGGTTTCCCTCGGAGATAGCAGAGAGTGACCTTGAGCTTCTCCACTGCGATGCCTTCAAGAAGGGAACGATGCAGATAGCGCCGCCACCGCCGGCCTTAGTAGAAGACGAAGGCAAGTTTTCATCCAGATTAGTTCAAAGGATCCAACTCTCGTGCACGGGCCACCATCACCACCATCACCACTAGGCAGATCCTGGAGTACCGGCAGATCAGCGAGCCGCCGGCACCACGGCATCTAGATCGCCGGCCACGCCGGGCCGCCGCCATCCCCCGCGCCGTCCGGGTCAAAGACGGAGCCGCCGACCGCACACAGGGACCGCCGCCGCCTGCACACGCCGGAGCGCTGCCGAGAGCCCAGCGCCCGCCGCCGCTTGCCAAAGCCAGCCGCCGCCCGAGCACTGGCACCACCGTGGAGTCATCAGATCGGGGAGGAAGACATCGCACACCGACCACCCTCGCGGACCCTGCCGCACGCCCGAACGCCGACGCCACTGCGGCGCCATCAGATCTGGAGGAGGAGGAGCCCGCGCCTCGCCGCCCCGCGCAGACCACGCCGCTGCCATCGCCGTAGCGCCACCAAAGGGGAGCCCCGCAGATCCGCCGGTGGCCTGACCTGCCGCCGAGCCGAGCGCCGCCGCGAGGGCCGGTAGTCCCGCGCTGCCCAGGAGCCTCACGAGGAGGGAGGGAGCCCCGCCGCCGCTGACGCACGCACGGGCTTTGCCCGACGGCGTCCCCTGGCGGCGGCGAGGGAGAAGGAAGGCGAGAAAGGGGAGCTGCGGCGGTGATCTAGGGTTCCACCCGGGCCGCTCACGGGAGCGGCACCTCCTGCACTGTTTCATGAAGCATCGCTTAAGCCCCTCGGCAGATTGGCTTCACGCCACTATGTAAATCACCGTTGAAACAAATATACTCCCTCCATTCCACAATATAAGTCTTTTTAAAGATTTCAAAAAGTGACTACATACGGGGCAAAATGACTGAACCTATACTCTAAATATGTCTATATACATCCGTATATTGTAGTCCATTTGAATGTCTAAAAAGACTTATATTTCAGAACGGAGGGAGTAGGTGGTAGTAACCGACGGTACTCATGATCCTATCGATGGGAAAAGTGGTATGCAATGAGGCATGGGCACACGACGCAGTAACACAGTGCCCGCACAGACAGTGGACCGACCAGACCGCATTTAACAAAAGAACCACAAAACCGAGAATGAACCGACCAAAAATCCAAAGACACGTCTCAAACTGGAAAGCATCAACGGACAGCACTTCAAACGCCCAAGTGAATGCTAGCTTAGCTGGTTTAATATTGTTATATATGCAGAAAGATTAAATCGACATAGGCTTCACCTTCATCGCGATGCAACGAGCGGAGGATAGAGAGGAAGAATGTGCATGAGAACAAGAGACCTAGCTAGGGGGTGAGTGTGTGTGTGCGCGCGCACTAAAGAGAGGCCTAGAGAGAAAGAATGTGTGTGTGTGTGAGAGAGAGAGAAGTTAGAGACCGGTAGATAGAGAGAGATATAGAGGGAAACTGTGTGTGTGTGAGAGAGACAACTAGAGACCGGCACATAGAGAGAGATAGAGAGGGAAACTATGTGTGTGCGAGAGAGAGAGAGGCATGGAGAGATCTAAATAGAAAGAGTCCGTGTGTACATATTGAATTCAGTGAAAATTAAAACTGTTGGATTGTAGAATACTGACTTAATATTCATGTCTCAATTCAATGGAGATTGTAAATATTGAATTGGAGAAAATGCATGACTTTTGAATTCAGATCTGAATATGGGTACACATTTGGACTTGCGAATTGGTGTGAAACATGCTTTGAAAAAGAGTAAAATGCATCATAAGTCCTAAAACTATTGGAGGTATGTCAGTTTAGTCGTATAACTTCGAAACTGCAGTTTGGGGGTCCTAAAACTATTGAACGTGTGTCATTTTAGTCCTATAACTTCGAAACTGTAGTTTTGGGTCCCAAAACTATGTAAGCTAGATGATACCCCGCGCGTTGCTGCGGTAACTTTGTTAAAAAATGCGTAAATAGTTGCTAAAAAATAACTAAATCTAATGAAAAGAAAACATAAGCTTGAAAATCAATAAAAGAAAGTCTCTAAAAAATATAATATAAACTTTTGAATTATTGTTAAAAATATCATTTTGAAAAAAAATGTGAAGGATGACTAACATGCATGTATGATGTGGCAGGGTTACGTTCACAGACTAATGCAAGAATAATTGTAATTTAGAAGTTCGCTTAGGTGATAGATTTTGCATGGCTTACTGGGAAAGAAGACTTAAATGCATGACCTTAATGGGGACGTTCACTTATCTGGCAGATTTTGCATGGCTTAGTGGGAGAGAAGACTTAAATACATGGCCTTAGTGGGGACGTTGACATGGACACTTTGCATGTTGAGAGAATTGGGACCAACTCGTTAAGAATGTAAGTGTTCATCTGAGGTCATAAGCTTGCATGGCCAACATCTATGGGGAATTTGTTTTTTCAAATGAGCCCTTTATATGTGTTTACTTCCTCAAAAGTGGTCCATATGCTTTCACGTTGCAGTGTCTGTTGCAACATACATTCCCACCACCTGCATGGCCATGAGCTGCAGTGCAGCCTCGCTGAGAGGTTTCGCCCGACCGTCGGGAAAACCCTGACCTAGTCGGCATGGAGGACGACACCCCTCTACCTCGGTGCAGCCTACGGGGAGACCCCGAGCTAATGGATGGAGGGGATGGAGGACGCCATCCCACCTCTCCCTCTCTCGTGACACTTGAAAGGACCATGATGTCGCCTAGAGGGGGGGGGTGAATAGGCGTTTTAAAAACTTTTACGGATTTGGCTTTATCCTAATGCAGAAATAAACTAAGCAGATACTTTTCAAGCACAAATCCTAAATATACTAGGCTCAGATAAGTGCATCAACAACTTAATGTAAATGAGGTGAGCACAACAAGGATACTAAGAAGCACAAGTAAGTTACACAAACTTACTTGAGCAATATCATAGGATATGTAAGTGTATGACACAAGTTAGCAATTCACACTAAACACAAGATATATCAATAGTAGCAAGTATGAATTGCGGGATATAAAGTGTAGGCCTAAATAATATCTTCTAGGAAATAGCCAACACAATATAATGAGGACAACAATATATATAGTGAATGCAAGGTCAAGAGACCAAAGTAAACCACAAGGAGATAGGGCTAGGGATAACCAAAGCCACGGAGACGAGGATGTATCCCGATGTTCACTTCCTTGGAGGAAAGCTAGTCACCTTTGGACAGGTGGATGTTACCACGAAGGCACACCAAGGCCAAGAAGGATCACCCTATTCTCCTTGAGATATCGCCATGAAGGAAATTCCCAACCACTAGTGGTAGACCTTGAGGCGGCCTCCAAACCTTCACAAACTTTCCGGGGACAAATCACAAGTTGATTCCTCACCGGAGCACTCCTACCGCCTAGGAGTCTCCAACCTCGAAGAGTAACAAGATCAAGGGGGAATGCTCAAGACTTGCTCAAATCACAAATTGCTTTGGTAAAAAGAGAGAGGAGGAGTGGGTGTATGCTTGGTTGAAATCTCTCTCAAGAACTCTCACAAATCTCTTCGGGGTCTAGCATAAGAAGGCTCAAATCCCTCTCTCTCTCAAATCCCACCAAAAGCAACTAATGCTATGGAGGGATGGGAGAGGAGAGGAACAATGGAGGAGGTCAACAAATGAACCCTAGATCCATGGGATTGTAGAAAATATGCCCTAGAGGTAATAATAAAGTTATTATTTATTTCCTTATATCATGATAAATGTTTATTATTCATGCTAGAATTGTATTAACCGGAAACGTAATACTTGTGTGAATACATAGACAAACAAAGTGTCACTAGTATGCCTCTACTTGACTAGCTCGTTAATCGAAGATGGTTATGTTTCCTAACCATAGACATGAGTTGTCATTTGATTAACGGGATCACATCATTAGGAGAATGATGTGATTGACATGGCCCATTCCATTAGCTTAGCACCCGATCGTTTAGTATGTTGCTATTGCTTTCTTCATGACTTATACATGTTCCTATGACTATGAGATTATGCAACTCCCGTTTACCAGAGGAACACTTTGTGTGCTACCAAACGTCACAACGTAATTGGGTGATTATAAAGGTGCTCTATAGGTGTCTCCAAAGGTACATGTTGGGTTGGCGTATTTCGAGATTAGGATTTGTCGCTCCGATTGTCAGAGAGGTATCTCTGGGCCCTCTCGGTAATGCACATCACTTAAGCCTTGCCAGCAATGCAACTAATAAGTTAGTTGCAAGATGATGCATTACGGAACGAGTAAAGAGACTTGACGGTAACGAGATTGAACTAGGTATTGAGATACCGACGATCGAATCTCGAGCAAGTAACATACCGATGACAAAGGGAACAACATATGTTATTATGCGGTCTGACCGATAAAGATCTTCGTAGAATATGTAGGAGCCAATATGAGCATCCAGGTTCCGCTATTGGTTATTGACCGGAGACGTGTCTTGGTCATGTCTACATTGTTCTCGAACCCGTAGGGTCCGCACGCTTAACGTTACGATGACAGTTTCATTATGAGTTTATATATTTTGATGTACCAAAGGTTGTTCGGAGTTCTGGATGTGATCACGGACTTGACGAGGAGTCTCGAAATGGTCGAGACATAAATATCGATATATTGGACGACTATATTTGGACACCGGAAAGGTTCCGGGTGAGATTGGGACAATACCGGATCACCGGGAGGTTATCGGAACCCCCCGGGAGGTATATGGGCCTTAGTGGAAAGGAGGGGAAAGGAGCAAGGGAGGGGGCGCACCCCCCAAGCCCAATCCGAATTGGGAAGGGGGCCGGCCCCCTTTCCTTCCTCCCTCCTTCCTCTTCCTTCCCTCTCCTACTCCTAATAGGAAAAGGGTGAGTCCTACTCCCGGTGGGAGTTGGACTCCCCTCCTTGGCCGGCCCCCTCGTCCACTCCTTTATATACGGGGGCAGGGGTGCACCCCAGAGACACAACAATTGATCATTGATCTCTTAGCCGTGTGCAGTGCCCCCCCACCATAATCCTCGATAATATTGTAGCAGTGCTTAGGCGAAGCCCTACGACGGTAGAACATCAAGATCGTCACCACGCCTTCGTGCTAATGGAACTCATCCCCGACACTTTGTTGGATCGGAGTCCGGGGATTGTCATCGAGCTGAACGTGTGCAAAAAATCGGAGGTGCCGTAGTTTCGGTGCTTGATCGGTCGGGCTGTGAAGACATACGACTACATCAACCGCGTTGTTATAACGCTTCCGCTTCCAGTCTACGAGGGTACGTAGACAACACTCTCCCCTCTCGTTGCTGTGCATCACCATGATCTTGCGTGTGCGTAGGAAATTTTTGAAATTACTACATTTCCCAACAGTGGCATCCGAGCCTAGGTTTTATGTGTTGATGTTATATGCACGAGTAGAACACAAGTGAGTTGTGGGCGATATAAGTCATACTGCTTACCAGCATGTCATACTTTGGTTCGGCGGTATTGTTGGATGAAGCGGCCCGGACCGACATTACACGTACGCTTACGCGAGACTGGTTCTACCGACGTGCTTTGCACACAGGTGGCTGGCGGGTGTCAGTTTCTCCAACTTTAGTTGAACCGAGTGTGGCTACGCCTAGTCCTTGCGAAGGTTAAAACATCACAAACTTGACAAACTATCGTTGTGGTTTTTGATGCGTAGGTAAGATTGGTTCTTGCTAAGCCCGTAGCAGCCACGTAAAACTTGCAACAAACAAAGTAGAGGACGTCTAACTTGTTTTTGCAGGGCATGTTGTGATGTGATATGGTCAAGGCATGATGCTAAATTTTATAGTATGAGATGATCATGTTTTGTAACCAAGTTATCGGCAACTGGCAGGAGCCATATGGTTGTCGCTTTATTGTATGCAATGCAATCGCCCTGTAATGCTTTACTTTATCACTAAGCGGTAGCGATAGTCGTAGAAGCATAAGATTGGCGAGACACAACGATGCTACGATGGAGATCAAGGTGTCGCACCGGTGACGATGGTGATCATGACGATGCTTCGGAGATGGAGATCACAAGCACAAGATGATGATGGCCATATCATATCACTTATATTGATTGCATGTGATGTTTATCTTTTATGCATCTTATCTTGCTTTGATTGACGGTAGCATTATAAGATGATCTCTCACTAAATTTCAAGATAAAAGTGTTCTCCCTGAGTATGCACCATTGCCAAAGTTCGTCGTGCCTAGACACCACGTGATGATCGAGTGTGATAAGCTCTACGTCCATCTACAACGGGTGCAAGCCAGTTTTGCACACGCAGAATACTCAGGTTAAACTTGACGAGCCTAGCATATGCAGATATGGCCTCGGAACACTAAGACCGAAAGGTCGAGCGTGAATCATATAGTAGATATGATCAACATAGTGATGTTCACCATTGAAAACTACTCCATTTCACGTGATGATCGGTTATGGTTTAGTTGATTTGGATCACGTGATCACTTAGAAGATTAGAGGGATGTCTTTCTAAGTGGGAGTTCTTAAGTAATATGATTAATTGAGCTTAAATTTATCATGAACTTAGTACCTGATAGTATCTTGCTTGTTTATGTTTGATTGTAGATAGATGGCCCGTGCTGTTGTTCCGTTGAATTTTAATGCGTTCCTTGAGAAAGCAAAGTTGAAAGATGATGGTAGCAATTATAGGGTCTGGGTCCGTAACTTGAGGATTATCCTCATTGCTGCACAGAAGAATTACGTCCTGGAAGCACCGCTGGGTGCCAGGCATGCTGCTGATGAAACTGACGAAGTTAAGAACGTCTGGCAGAGCAAAGCTGATGACTACTCGATAGTTCAATGTGCCATGCTTTACGGCTTAGAACCGGGTCTTCAACGACGTTTTGAATGTCATGGAGCATATGAGATGTTCCAGGAGTTGAAGCTAATATTTCAAGCAAATGCCCGGATTGAGAGATATGAAGTCTCCAATAAGTTCTATAGCTGCAAGATGGAGGAGAACAGTTCTGTCAGTGAGCATATACTCAAAATGTCTGGGTATAATAATCACTTGATTCAACTGGGAGTTAATCTTCCGGATGATTGCGTCATTGACAGAATTCTCCAATCACTTCCACCTAGCTACAAGAGCTTCTTGATGAACTATAATATGCAAGGGATGGATAAGACAATTCCCGAGCTCTTCGCAATGCTAAAAGCTGCGGAGGTAGAAATCAAGAAGGAGCATCAAGTGTTGATGGCCAACAAGACCACTAGTTTCAAGAAAAAGGGCAAGGGGAAGAAGAAGGGGAACTTCAATAAGAACAACAAGCAAGTTGTTGCTCAGGAGAAGAAACGCAAGTCTGCACCTAAGCCTGAAACTGAGTGCTTCTACTGCAAGCAGACTGGTCACTGGAAGCGGAACTGCCCCAAGTATTTGGCGGATAAGAAGGATGGCAAGGTGAACAAAGGTATATGTGATATACATGTTATTGATGTGTACCTTACTAGAGCTCGCAGTAGCACCTGGGTATTTGATACTGGTTCTGTTGCTAATATTTGCAACTCGAAACAGGGACTACGGATTAAGCAAACACTAGCGAAGGACGAGGTGACGATGCACGTGGGAAATGGTTCCAAAGTCGATGTGATCGCGGTCGGCACGCTACCTCTACATCTACCATCGGGATTAGTATTAGACCTAAATAATTGTTATTTGGTGCCAGCGTTGAGCATGAACATTATATCCGGATCTTGTTTGATGCGAGATGGTTATTCATTTAAATCAGAGAATAATGGTTGTTCTATTTATATGAGTAATATCTTTTATGGTCATGCACCCTTGAAGAGTGGTCTATTTTTGATAAATCTCGATAGTAGCGATACACATATTCATAATGTTGAAGCCAAAAGATGCAGAGTTGATAATGATAGTGCAACTTATTTGTGGCACTACCGTTTAGGTCATATCGGTGTAAAGCGCATGAAGAAACTCCATA
The DNA here is from genome assembly GCF_002162155.2 of Triticum dicoccoides. Taxonomy (NCBI): domain Eukaryota; kingdom Viridiplantae; phylum Streptophyta; class Magnoliopsida; order Poales; family Poaceae; genus Triticum; species Triticum dicoccoides. The sequence goes on along the minus strand of NC_041380.1, from coordinate 275,611,748 downwards.
CTGATGGACTTTTGGAACCACTTGATTATGAATCACTTGGTACTTGCGAACCGTGCCTCATGGGCAAGATGACTAAAACACCGTTCTCCGGTACTATGGAGAGAGCAATAGATTTGTTGGAAATCATACATATAAATGTATGTGGTCCAATGAATGTTGAAGCTCGTGGCGGATGTCGTTATTTTCTCACCTTCACAGATGATTTAAGCAGATATGGGTATATCTACTTAATGAAACATAAGTCTGAAACATTTGAAAATTTCAAAGAATTTCAGAGTGAAGTTGAAAATCATCATAACAAGAAAATAAAGTTTCTATGATCTGATCGTGGAGGAGAATATTTGAGTTACGAGTTTGGTTTACATTTGAAACAATGCAGAATAGTTTCGCAACTCACGCAACCCGGAACACCACAGCGTAATGGTGTGTCCGAACGTCATAATCATACTTTACTTGATATGGTGCGATCTATGATGTCTCTTACAGATTTACCGCTATCATTTTGGGGTTATGCTTTAGAGATGGCCGCATTCACGTTAAATAGGGCACCATCAAAATCCTTTGAGACGACGCCTTATGAACTATGGTTTGGCAAGAAACCAAAGTTGTCGTTTCTGAAAGTTTGGGGCTGCGATGCTTATGTGAAAAAGCTTCAACCTGATAAGCTCGAACCCAAATCGGAGAAATGTGTCTTCATAGGATACCCGAAGAAGACTGTTGGGTACACCTTCTATCACAGATCCGAAGGCAAGACATTTGTTGCTAAGAATGGATCCTTTCTAGAGAAGGAGTTTCTCTCGAAAGAAGTGAGTGGGAGGAAAGTAGAACTTGATGAGGTAACTATACCTGCTCCCTTATTGGAAAGTAGTACATCACAGAAACCGGTTTCTGTGACACCTACACCAATTAGTGAGCAAGCTAATGATGATCATGAAACTTCAGAACAAGTTACTACTGAACCTCGTAGATCAACCAGAGTAAGATCTGCACCAGAGTGGTACGGTAATCCTGTTCTGGAAGTCATGCTACTAGATCATGATGAACCTACGAACTATGAAGAAGCAATGGTGAGCCCAGATTCCGCAAAATGGCTTGAATCCATGAAATCTGAGATGGGGTCCATGTATGAGAACAAAGTGTGGACTTTGGTTGACTTGCCCAATGATCGGCAAGCAATTGAAAATAAATGGATCTTCAAGAAGAAGACTGATGCTGACGGTAATGTTACTGTCTACAAAGCTCGACTTATCGCAAAAGGTTTTCGACAAGTTCAAGGGATTGACTACGATGAGACCTTCTCACCTGTAGCGATGCTTAAGTCTGTCCGAATCATGTTCGCAATTGCCGCATTTTATGATTATGAAATTTGGCAGATGGATGTCAAAACTGCATTCCTGAATGGATTTCTGGAAGAAGAGTTGTATATGATGTAGCCAGAAGGTTTTGTTGATCCAAAGGGAGCTAACAAAGTGTGCAAGCTCCAGTGATCCATTTATGGACTGGTGCAAGCATCTCGGAGTTGGAATAAATGCTTTGATAGTGTGATCAAAGCATTTGGTTTTGTACAGACTTTTGGAGAAGCCTGTATTTACAATAAAGTGAGTGGGAGCTATGTAGCATTTCTGATATTATATGTGGATGACATATTGCTAATCGGAAATGATATAGAATTTCTGGATAGCATAAAGGGATACTTGAATAAGAGTTTTTCAATGAAAGACCTTGGTGAAGCTGCTTACATATTGGGCATTAAGATCTATAGAGATAGATCAAGACGCTTAATTGGACTTTCACAAAGCACATACCTTAACAAAGTTTTGAAGAAGTTCAAAATGGATCAAGCAAAGAAAGGATTCTTGCCTGTGTTACAAGGTGTGAAGTTGAGTAAGACTCAATGCCCGACCACTGCAGAAGATAGAGAGAAAATGAAAGATGTTCCCTATGCTTCAGCCATAGGCTCTATCATGTATGCAATGCTGTGTACCAGACCTCATGTGTGCCTTGCTATAAGTCTAGCAGGGAGGTACCAAAGTAATCCAGGAGTGGATCACTGGACAGCGGTCAAGAACATCCTGAAATACCTAAAAAGGACTAAGGATATGTTTCTCGTATATGAAGGTGACAAAGAGCTCATCGTAAATGATTACGTTGATGCAAGCTTTGACACTGATCCGGACGATTCTAAATCGCAAACCGGATACGTATTTACATTAAACGGTGGAGCTGTCAGTTGGTGCAGTTCTAAACAAAGCGTCATGGCGGGATCTACATGTGAAGCGGAGTACATAGCTGCTTTGGAAGCAACAAACGAAGGAGTCTGGATGAATGAGTTCATATCCGATCCAGGTGTCATACCTAGTGCATCGGGTCCAATGAAAATCTTCTGTGACAATACTGGTGCAATTGCCTTGGCAAAGGAATCCAGATTTCACAAGAGAACCAAGCACATCAAGAGATGCTTCAATTCCATCCGGGATCTAGTCCAGATGGCAGACATAGAGATTTGCAAGATACATATGGATATGAATGTAGCAGACCCATTGACTAAGCCTCTTGCACGAGCAAAACATGATCAGCACCAAGGCTCCATGGGTGTTAGAATCATTACTGTGTAATCTAGATTATTGACTCTAGTGCAAGTGGGAGACTGTAGGAAATATGCCCTAGAGGCAATAATAAAGTTATTATTTATTTCCTTATATCATGATAAATGTTTATTATTCATGCTAGAATTGTATTAACTGGAAACATAATACTTGTGTGAATACATAGACAAACAAAGTGTCACTAGTATGCCTCTACTTGACTAGCTCGTTAATCGAAGATGGTTATGTTTCCTAACCATAGACATGAGTTGTCATTTGATTAATGGGATCACATCATTAGGAGAATGATGTGATTGACATGACCCATTCCATTAGCTTAGCACCCGATCATTTAGTATGTTGCTATTGCTTTCTTCATGACTTATACATGTTCCTATGACTATGAGATTATGCAACTCCCGTTTACTGGAGGAACACTTTGTGTGCTACCAAACGTCACAACGTAACTGGGTGATTATAAAGGTGCTCTACAGGTGTCTCCAAAGGTACATGTTGGGTTGGCGTATTTCGAGATTAGGATTTGTCGCTCCAATTGTCGGAGAGGTATCTCTGGGCCCTCTCTGTAATGCACATCACTTAAGCCTTGCAAGCAATGCAACTAATAAGTTAGTTGCAAGATGATGTATTACGGAACGAGTAAAGAGACTTGCTGGTAACGAGATTGAACTAGGTATTGAGATACCGACGATCGAATCTCGGGCAAGTAACATACCGATGAAAAAGGGAACAACGTATGTTGTTATGCGGTCTGACTGATAAAGATCTTCGTAGAATATGTAGGAGCCAATATGAGCATCCAGGTTCCGCTATTGGTTATTGACCGGAGATGTGTCTCGGTCATGTCTACATTGTTCTCGAACCCGTAGGGTCCGCACGCTTAACATTACGATGACAGTTTCATTATGAGTTTATATATTTTGATGTACCGAAGGTTGTTTGGAGTTCCGGATGTGATCACGGACTTGGCGAGGAGTCTCTAAATGGTCGAAACATAAAGATCGATATATTGGACGACTATATTTGGACACCGGAAAGGTTCCGGGTGAGATTGGGACAATACCGGATCACCGGGAGGTTATCGGAATCCCGTGAGAGGTATATGGGCCTTATTGCGCCTTAGTGGAAAGGAGGGGAAAGGAGCAAGGGAGGGGGCGCCCCCCCAAACCCAATCCGAATTGGGAAGGGGGCCGGCCCCCCTTTCCTTCCTCCCTCCTTCCTCTTCCTTCCCTCTCCTACTCCTAATAGGAAAGGGGGGAGTCCTACTCCCGGTGGGAGTTGGACTCCCCCCTTGGGCGTGCCACCCTCCTTGGCCGGCCCCCTCCTCCACTCCTTTATATACGGGGGCAGGGGGGCACCCCAGAGACACAACAATTGATCATTGATCTCTTAGCCGTGTGCGGTGCCCCCCTCCACCATAATCCTCGATAATATTGTAGTGGTGCTTAGGCGAAGCCCTGCGACGGTAGAACGTCAAGATCGTCACCACGCCGTCGTGCTGACGGAACTCATCCCCGACACTTTGCTGGATCAGAGTCTGGGGATCGTCATGGAGCTGAACGTGTGCAAAAACTCGGAGGTGCCGTAGTTTCGGTGCTTGATCGGTCGGGCCGTGAAGACGTACGACTACATCAACGTGTTGTTATAACGCTTCCGCTTCCGGTCTACGAGGGTACATAGACAACACTCTCCCCTCTCGTTGCTGTGCATCACCATGATCTTGCGTGTGCGTAGGAAATTTTTTAAATTAGTACGTTCCCCAACAGGGATAGTTTCCCCCAAAATGGATTGGAGTTTTGAAGCTTGGGGGAAAAGGATAGAGCTCAAAAGAATGGGGAAATCTAAGCTCCAAGAGCTCTACCTCGTTGGGGAAGAAGGATTCCTTATATAGGGCCCCACCAAAACTGCCTGTTATGCTCAGAAAAATGCAGCCTGGAACTTCTGGGAACGCCTGGAACTTCTGGCCCCCAAAACCTCCGGAAGGCCCGGAACTTCCGGGCTCCCTTTGGCCAGATGTATGGAAACTTTCAGTTTAGCCCGGAACTCTTCCTGGAACCTGCACGGAACTTTCACCCCCCGGAACTTTCGGGCAGCACCCGGAACTTCCATCCCCACAGAAAATAGCCAGCATACCGAAAGTAAAACATGCATAACTTTTTCATACAGACTCCAATTTTGATGATCTTGGGCTCGTTTTGTAGCAATTGAAAAGCTCCAGGTCCTCACATAGAGAACTAACCGATATCAAACAAAATGTATGATGGAGTCAACACAAAGGTTTGAGCATAGAATTTGTGGAACCCTTTTTGGCTTGGGGTTTTACTTTGGAATGTATGGTAGGAGTAGAATTGTGTATAGAAGATGTTGACTTGAGCAAATCCATCACGAACCCCTTTGATCCCCTCTTAATAGTGCGGGATCCCTATAACTCAAGAAACATAAAATTGCTACAGTAGATAGCTCCTAGAAATTCATTCTTGGGCATATACCTTTTGTGATGGTCGTTGATCCATGCAACTACAACCAAAGGAACTAATACCTTTTACTAGAGCATTCCACTTGAGCTTAATGTTGACATTTATTCTTGGCTCAAGATGGAAGCATAAGCTTGATCATATCATTTGATGAAGACTTCAAATAGCTCCCCCATAAGTCATGCGGGGAGAACTTCATTGTATCCCATCTTCATATGTCCATCATGTGATCACCCACAAGCTTCAAGCATGTAATACTTCAGGATGCTTATCTTGAACTTGCGCTTGTTAAGCATGATCGCCATTACTTGATGTCACCCTCTCATGGATAATAGGAATCTTCATCTTGATGCAAGCCCATGAGAGTCACCTAGCCCACATAGATATAGAAAACACATAGTATGGGTTAGTACACATAATGTAATTGACCAATGCGTACCATACCACAAAAACCCATGTGGTACATTATTTGTGCTTGTGTGTTGACCATATTTGAATTCAATCTTTGATTTTCATCTAGGTGACATTTATCTTTGCTCCATGATTAATCTTGATGTCTTGAAGGCCATATTGAACTCTTAAGAGGTACAATGAATTCTTCACTTGAATTACTTGCTTCAAGACATAATCATACATGACTCAACATATGAGAGCATCATGCTTCTAATATTCAAGCCATATGGGAATTCTTCTCTTTAATCATTCCCTCGAGAACTTGATCCATCATGATCCAGTCACTGATCTCAATCTCTATGAATGTAGAGGGCATTCGTTTCGAATTCATTCAATCTTCTTATTGCATTACCCATGGAACAAACTTTCATATGTCTCTTGATGCCTTTGTTTCTTCATAGGAATTGTCATTCATTATCAAGTCACAATGCATATGTTTGTATTGATGGATTACATCCTTTAGTTCATCCAATATTCTTCATGCATTGCTAATGGGACTTTCCTTCAATTGTATAACTCAATGCAAACATTAGTCCATTAGGATTTTCATCAATTACCAAAACCACACATGGGGACTACGTGCACTTTCAATCTCCCCCATTTTGGTAGTTGATGACAATCTCAACAAGAGGGTTTATATATTGAATTTTAAATACGAATATGCAATTTATCCGTTGTATACTTGAGGTGGTTTTGACAGCATCAAGTGTCACAAAGATACTTGAATTTATTAAAACCGATTGTACTAGCATCAAACACTACACACACATTTGATGTTAGCACACCCACAATATATAGAGCAAACTCCGCCACAATATATGCACGTGTGAATGAACTTTGAATGTCATTGCATATATTGGTTGATATAAAATAGGTGAAGTTTTCTCTATATACAATACTCATCAATGCAACACCACATATATAACAAGGGTAGGTAAGCATGAATGACAACAAGCACACTAAGAACACTTATCTTCAAACCCTCTAAACTTATGCCCCATTGGCAACAAATGCCAAAATGGGGAAAATCTAGAAGTCAATATGGTATGAGTTCCTCCTTAATGTGTGCATATTACAAAATGTGAGTGAAGATTAAATACACATATTCAATGACGAAAATTAGTGGAGCTCGGGATCTATAGAATGCAACAAGGTATTATGATATGAAAATAAGCATTCTATATGTGAGAAAAACATTAAAAAATTGTAACATCCCAAAATTCTAAATTTTGGAATGTTATAATAAATAGAAAGATTTGATTGATTGTTTGATTGATTGTGTGAAATTGAGTGAAATTCGAAACCTTTTTGAAAGTTAAATGAGAGGGAATAAAAGGACTTTCCCAAACTTTCATTTATCATTCGTGATCTCCGTGAATTCAAATTCTTTTCACCATGAAACCCTGGAGAGAAGATGACATGACTTCTTCCATTTATTTAAATGACAAGGGGTGTTGAAAATATTTGAATTTCATTTGGAAAATATTTCCAATTCTGAAACTTTATGCAACTCAATGATTTTCACGAGAGGAGATAAAATGACTTCTTCAAATTATATGAAATATGAGTTGGGAGTTTCAAAGGATCAAATTCAAAGTCTTTTGGAATTATTTTTCAATTTGGAGTTATTTGGATTTTATTCAAATCATTTTTCTCCAAAAATAAAATACATGGAAAATAGGGTAACATGATTCCCTACAACAGAAAATTGGAGAGAAATAAATTTGATTTCATTTTGGTATTTTAAAATGATTTTGTTGGATCTTATTAGAGCAGGAGCATTGTTGGAATTATTAGGATTTGTGTGTATTTTATTTAATGGTAGAAAAATGTTCATCTCGTAGAAAATCTTTTTTCTGAAAATTTTGATATATAATATGCCTATATAAAATTTTTATTTTATTTTGTTATTCGGTTTTCCTTCTGTTTCTATTTTTTTAAACTGTACGTGCGGCCCATATTTATTTATCGCCTACATGCGCAGTATAGTAGCTTCTGGCGCCCCATTGTTTTTTTCTCTCTTAAATAGGCCAGGCCCAGCCAACCGTTTTTTAGGCCAAATTTTGTAAAAAAAAAACTGCAGCCGCAGCGTGCACGCGGCCGGCCGAAGGCCTTTAGGCCCATGCGAGCCGCTCACCTCTTTTCATCTCTGTTTCGTGTATTTTCGTCTATGTTTAGTCCCACATTGCCTAGTCTTTGACCTCTAAGCCTCTTTTCCACCAATAAATATAGACCCATAGAGCCTCCAAAAATCATCCGATTCGGGTTAAATCAATATTTTGGGTTTGACTAGATTCATTTAAGAAAAATATTTTTCTCCTCTCTGGCACGACTTTTGAAAATTGTCTCCTTTCTCCAAAGTAATCTTTTCTTCGCCTTATAAAGGTATCTTTCTTTATACTTCCGTAGTTTATTATTTCTAGACTAATACGATAAAATAATTAGATTATCAATTAGTCTACGTATTTATACGTTAGACCCTAGTCGTAGCTATTTTTCTTCCGTAAAACAGCTTGGCCCTGATTTTTCAAATAGCCATAACTTTTTACTCGTTCATCCAAATTAGATGAAACCAACGCTTTTTGTTACCTATCCAGTGGACCTGTCACATCAACTTTTTGAAATTTTCAAATTTCGAATTTTGTTCAGATTTATATTCAAACTTCTTTTGATCATAACTTGAGTTTTATAACTCCGATTTAGTTGATTCTTTTTGCAAATCGAAGCTCTTGACCTAAACTTTCTGATAAGGCCAAATTCGCGTAATTTTGGTACTGTTAGAAATTGTTTATGTTGCAAGAGTTATTTGCTTGGTTTTGATGTTTTCTGAACTGTCTTCTTCGTTCTTCCCGATCTTCTGAGTGATTGCTTATGTGTGGTTAATATTGCTTGCTCACGATAGATTGAACGGAGTGTGACGAACAGAACTATCAAGAGTTATGAGTGCGAATCATCTTCATCAACATTGCAGGCAAGTTCACACTTTGATCATATCCCTTTCATACCAAGTTTTTATGCATTAGTTTCACCCTCAAACATTGTATGAGTAGGATTGATAACATGTGGGTATTGGGAAGTAGTTGATGAGGTAGGAACCTATTGCCCTGCATTCAAACCTTGGGATTTACTATTACGTTATGCTTATATTGCCATGCTATGCTCGTAGACGTGGATTGGGTTTGAGAGTATTTCATGACAGATGTGAGATTGTTAATTAATGGTTTACTTAAGGTGGCAACTTTAACACACATCTGGGTGGATTGAGGCACCTGGGTATTCCAGCGATTGCCTGTCTAGGCACCTGGGTATTCCAGGATTGCTTGTTTTTTATGGACCGCCACCCAGGCTCAAAGGGATCATGAGATTATTCATACTAGAAACTTCCGTGTGCAGCCACAAGCTATTATGAGCTCTAGCATAGTTGATTAAGTCGTGTGAACTCTTACAGTGGTAGACTAGCAGATGTAGGGGTTGTAGGTGGTACGGTCTACCCATCGTAAGGTGCAAACGCTTCTGAAAGACTATGTCTCGGTCATCCGTTTCTCAAACACCATGTAGTGCGAGAAATCCAACGGAGGAGATTGAGTCTTGTGGGGAAAAGTGCGCAAACCTCTGCAGAGTGTATAAACTAATCATGATTAGCCGTGTCCCCGGTTATGGACGTTTTGAGTATCTAGTACTTGGATTATCATGTGAATCTCATCATGTGACTTTAGATAATTTTGTTGGGTTTAATGATGTTACTTAATTGGGATTGAGAATACTGTCAATCATTCTCAATGATTAACAACCACAATGATAGTTAAATAAAATTTATTCCTTTGTAGTAGGAAAAAAATGGCTTTTCGCAAAAACCTTATAACCATAGAGCTTTTCCACCAGCCAAATATGCATGTAGTGATAGCCTTTATTCATCATTCTCTATGGTGTGAATTTGCCAGTACATTCAATGTACTGACCCTTTGTGGCTGCAACATCTCATGTTGCAGGAATCTTACAACGAGTAAGTGATACGTTAGGGTTACTATTTCTACACTCAACTTTGCCGTTGGTGTTGATGGGAATCCACAACCTTGTTACTTCCGCTATTTGGATTGAGGTAATAGTATTTACGTTACTTTTTACATGTGATTTACCTCTGTTATAAATCCTCGAGTACTGTGTGTGTCAGCATACCGATCCAGGGATGAAACTTAAGCACAGAGACTTGACCGTCCGAGGTCGGGTCGCTACAAAAACATATTTGGACACGATATAATATGAATACCCAATTTGATCATGATGATAAGAATGGGTTTAACATATATTCAAAACACATGAGTGCACAAGATTATATGCAAACATACAAGCACTCACTACTCAACCTTTTACCAAGACCACCATCGAATCGAAAAGGAAACAAACGAGGTGACCCGCAAGGAGTAAATCATATCAAGGTAACATCTGAAGTTTCTTATGTATAAAAATTTCTAAGTGGACAATAGTAGTCTATGTATCCACAAAGAAACTTGCATACACAAAATAGTCACAATTGATAAGAACATGTTATGCACAAGTGAATCCATTATTATACAACTGTGATCCTAGCATAAGACCAATTGAAAGTACCAAGGCACATGACACAAAGCACATGGCACAAATTGATCTCATTTGCATAACAATGAATTACTAAGTAAGATAGCAAATACCACAAGCAAATAGAGTGTTTTCGCAATTTCATCAAAATGTCTCACCATTGTAATAAAATTTCTTCTAGGAACATGTAAGAGACCACAAATACAACAAGTAATATGCATGCCTTGATGCAACCTACACAAGGTTGACTCTATTTATGTATATGCATGAAGTAAATACTTATTACCAAGAAAGCATTGGTATGAATTAGTAGATCAATGAGTCATCCAAGCTTGGCTTTAATTCCTTGTTGGTGTCACCACCTTATTCATGAATAAGCCAAGCACACAATGCTTCTCCATTGTACCTAAAAAATTTAAGTATAATATGGTCCCCAAACTTATTAGGTCTGAAGTAGTTAGCTTAACTACAAAACATAAGGTAAAACCAATTAAATACGTGCATATGGATATGGATGTGAGTTTCATGCACATCTTAACGCTTAAGGATTTGATACCATTTGATGAATTTACCCTATATATTGGATCAAAGAAAGCAAACAAGGCATGAAGATATACAACTAACAAATATGCATGCACAAGCCAGCAAGATCCAAGGAGATACAATTTAGACACAATAACACATAAACCATGAATACTACAATAACACACAAATCATTCATGTTGGCCAAGTTGCATCAATGTGATGAATCAACACATGATCACACACAGAGTTCCACATAAGAACCAAGCAAAGCCCATGAGCATACAAGATATACATTTCAGACATACTCATAGGCATATCTTACTGGATTGGATACAAGATAATAAAAGCAATGAGATAACCAGCTCCCATAACTACACAAAACCAATAAGATGAACTCAGACAAAGACAAGCGAGAACACATTCATTGGATAAATATAAAATGCAAGATGAAGCACTAGACGAGTTGAAGATTATCCTAAAGGTCTACACATAATGAATACCATGTATAAGAGAAGAAGAAAAATGGTATTTTGAATTATCATTCGGTTGTAGATTCCAAAATAAGCACAAGATCATCTATACTAATCACAAGCATAACATGAGAGTTTTAGCAATAAACACAATGCTTGGATGGCATATTTACAACATTCCAATTAGATAGATCATCACGCAAAGTAACAATTGGAATGGCTTGAAATAAATGATTTCCCAAATACAATTGCTAAGGAAACCATGGGACAATTGCAAGAATGATATACACAAACAAGTCCGGAGGATGCACACCAAAAAGGTGTTAACATAATTGGGAAGTTGTCGCAATAGCAAGCCACAAAGATATAAGGTAATCTAACAATATAAATTAGAGTGGCAATCCTCAATTGTTCACATTAACAAGGATTATGATACGCACAAAGCATATCACTCCCCCATAATGTGAAAACCCATGTATTATACATAAGAGGCATATGAAATCCAACTAAAGATAATCAATGGATGAGAATTTGAATTTCAAATGAACTTGACATACCACATAGTGATTAGATAATCTTGCACTATAAATACTAGGTGGTATCTCATATATATACACATTTTAGGTTTGTGATGTGCGTAGAGCATAACACCCTCCATAACGTGATGATCCATTAATATCTCAAAAGAGCCCCAAAAGATGCAACTAAGATGTAATGAAGGCTCGAGACTATACACACAAATATATGACGTGCATAGCAACCCACACATGCTAGATACATAAATCAAGCATACTATGAGGCACAACATATACGAGTTCATGCTAGGTACAAAACCTAAACATGCAAGAGGCAAGCAACTTTCAATGTAGAATATATAAGTACAAGTTACCGCCTCAAGGAGCATTGCAATGAAAAATTTGATGATAATCCACTTGACTTGACTGGGACCATGATAAATGTTGAGAATCATTTTTCTTCATGAACTAGCCAAGTCTCCAATGCCCTCCGCACACCTATTGATCAAGTTTAAGCTTGATGGTGCCCAACTAAGTTGGGTACTAAGAAGTTAGTCACAATAGGCTTGGCAACCCAAATGGTCTTATCCACTTCCAAACCCATTTGGGCACCAACATACTTGGCAAACAAATTGCCAACATTGTCCTTCCTAAGTGAATAATTATCATTGACAATTGGAGGCTTAGATATGTTACCATTGGGACATGATGAGGCTATGTGTCCCTTCTTATGGCAAATATGACAACATGTACTCTACCTTCTCTTCTTCTTTAGTTTCTCAACTTGGGAGCATTATCTCTGTTAATCATGGGTAGAGTCCTTTCTTCATCTCGTGATTGAACATGGTGCCACTTCCCTTGTTGCTTCACACTTGAAGCCTTCTTCTTCAATGGACACGATCTCACATGGTGACCAACTTTCTTGCACTTAAAGCAAGTAATATTGGTCGAATTCTTGACTTGATCTTGTCTCTTCATCATGTTATGGGACTTCTTATTGGAGATGAAGTCATGTCCACTTTTGTCTTGTGGGTCTTTTTGGACACACAAGATCACATTACCACATTTTTCCAAGTCATTCTTCAAACTAGTGACTTGGGCCTTGAGCTCATTAATTTCCTCTACATGGTTAGTTTCAACAGTAGAAACAAGAGGACTAGTGGAAGCAGAAACTTAATGGTTAGAGAAACAAGACAAGGCGAGCAATTCATCATGAGTGGTATTTGTCGTGGATTTGTCACGACAGATGTCCTTAGTGTGAGGACTTAGTCGTGAGGCCAACGCATCTATGTGGTAGCTTGAGAGGGGTTGAGCAGGACGAGAGATGCGAGGTTTTACCCAGGTTCGGCCCCTCATGGTGGAGGTAAAAGCCTACATCCTGCTTCATTGATATTGATCATGGTGATGCTCATGATTACAAGGGTGCTCTTTGGCTACCTCTCTCTCTCTCTCTCTCTCTCTCGAGAGAGAGAGAGAGAGCTATCAACTTGTCTGTCTCAACTTGTGAAAAACTTGTCCCTCTTGGGGTGCCATGTCCCTCCTTATATAAGTTGGAGGGGCGGGTTACATGTGGAGTCCTAGTAGGATTAGGACTAGTCTATCTTATATTACAAGTCGGATACAAGTTCGGGTCTTGCTTCCTTGTAAGGGAAATATTCCTCATGCCTTTCCTCTTAAGCCGGCCCATCATAATATGAGCCGACCTTCCCACGAGCCACCTTCTAGGCCGTTGGGTCTTTTCGATCGTCTGAACCACCGGCCAGGTCATCAATGAGTCACCAGGCCGGCCGGGTCATCAGTGAGTCGCCAGTCTTCGGGCGGGTTACCGATGAAATGCCAAGTCCCAGCCGGGTCATATCTCCGGCCGGGTCATACCGCAGGGTATATCCCCGACATTAGCCCCCAGTTTAATTTGGATTTATCCATGTTAAACTGATCCTGCAATATAAACACAAGAACAAATTTGACAGGTTGTGCTTCGGGTTAAAAGTTCTTGTAAGCCGGCACCTAATCATCCTTAAGTCCTTGTCATTTCCTTCTTCTGGAAAGTCCGGGTCAATAGGCCACCTCATAATCAATTTGCTGACATTGGTTTCTCACAGAAAAATACTGTGAAGAATAATTCATTTGATTCAGCTCCTCAATACTTAACAAAATATTGGTCTTCAAATACTCATCTGATTTTCAGCCAGCTTGAAGATGTAGAACTTGCCGGTTTATCATTACCAAAATTGCCGGTTTGTAAATATTGATGGCACCGGGTCATAATTGTCGCTAACATCAAGCTTGAAAATGTACCTCTCTTATATGCATATCACTTGTAGCCCCCAAGTCTTAAGAAGGGAGCGTAGCAACAACTTAAGACTTGCTTCAATATAAATGTCGCAACTTCAAAGAAATCCGGGTTGTTCATGTCAGTCACTAGTCAAAACTAAATATTCCACATATGTAGCCCCCAAGTGCCGGGTTGTCATGCTTGCAGCAACCTAGGACTTGTAATTGCCTTATGCTCATAAAAACTTCAACCAGTGTAGCCCCCAAGGGCCGGGTCATTATGCAATAATGAGCAGGGACTTTGTAGATATGATCATGTAGACTTCAGCAACAACGTATAGCCCCCAAGGGCCGGCTCAGTAAGACAATACTAAGCTGGGACTTTATATATATACTTCATTAAAAATAATATCATATGATGTAGCCCCCACCATGGGGCTTGAACCCACGACCATAAGGTTAAGAGCCTTGTGCTCTACCAACTGAGCAATGAACCCTTCAATATAATGGATTAAGGCTTGTGTACTTTGAATTTTTGACAAGAGCAATTGGCAGCCCCCAAGGGCCGGCTCATTACGATGTGATGAGTCAGGTCTTCAATAAGGCGAGCAAAAAATGACTTTGCATTAGCCCTCAAGTGTCATGGTGCATGCTTGCAGCGACATGGGACTTCTATATTTGATATAATCATAATTTAAATAATGTAGCCCCCAAGTGCCAGGTCATGTGCCTGCAGCGACTTGGGACTATTCTTTCCATTGTAAAATAAATCATATCTATTGATAAAGAAATAATAACCATTACACTGAAGCGACATTGAAAACCTCAATCATAATACTGGTTATTGATAACCGTAATAAAACCCAGCCATGTTGGTTATTCAAGATTTGAATAATATAACCCGATATAAAAACCTCAATCATTCAATATTATAATGAAAATCCAGCCAAATTTGGCTATTAAAGATTTGAATACCTTATCTGTTGATAAGTAAATCCGGAGTTAAATACCCGGCGGCTCTTGGCCGATGGCGACTTAATACACATCCATTGTAATCTGGGATTTTTGTAACCCGGCGACTTATAGCCTTTGTAAAAATCAATAACTGATAAACCATCCATTGCGGCTCATAGTCATGTCCAGTTTTTGAAAAGATCACTTTGGCTTCTTGTAGCCTCAATAAACTCAATATGTAGCAATATAACCCGAAGCAGAATAACCAAACAATATTTTCAGATGGCCAGATGATGGGCTTAAATGCAATTTTTCATATGAGCAATAGTAGTATCTTTATGTGTAAAGCTCTGCATGTCCTGCACAAAGTTTAAACAACATATGCCCTGGCGACTTAACGTCGAAAACCAGGGCGGGTAACAACCCAAACATGATATCAAGCCTAAACATATCGGTGACTTAAAGTCAAAAGCTAGTGCGGGTTATCAAACCTCGCATATTCATCCAACAATTTAAAAACATACCTGAAAAATAGGCTCAAATTGCCGGCTTACATCGCCACATGCAGTGAGGGTAACAATCCAATGATTTATAAGCGCATGATTCCAATGGTGCAATCCAAAATATACTGGCGACTTAATGTCCAATGCCAGGGCGGGTTATCAAACCTCGCATATTCATATAACCAGGAAAACATACTTGTAGAATTGGCTCATACTGCCGGCTTACATTGCCATATCTAGTGAGGGCAATAATACAATGATTTATAAGCCGATGATTTCAATGGCGCACTCCAAAATATACTGGCAACTTAACGTCCAAAGCCAGGACGGGTTATTAAACCCAAAATATCCATACCATTACTGAAAGACATACCTGTAGATTAATACCATGGTGATGCCTTGATAATTATAATCCGGAGCCAGTATCAACCCGAAGTCATGAAATATCATCATTTTGATTGCTCAAGGCAAAATATCCTGGCGACTTAAAGTCTGCTATCAGGGCGGGTTATCAAACCCAAATATGCTCAATGATGAGTCATATAATCAAGGCTACATGGCCTGTGAAATCGGTTCATACTACCGGCTTACAACGCCATATGCAGCAAGGGTAACATCCCCAAAAACTTAGAGCGCAGAACTCGAAGCACATGATCAACACACACTAGCGACTTATCGTCCATAACCAGGCCATGTTATCAAAACCCAAGATATGCTCAAATATGAGTCATAAGGATTAAGGCTACATGGCCTGAATCATTTTAAACCATATGTCAATATGGTACAAGGATATGAACCCAAACAATGTTCATAGAAAATAACAAATTAGAAAAAACAAGGCTTTCATAGGTTGCCAAACCTCAATATCAAGTGCTATTCAAGTGCCGCACAACCACTGAGCTAATCCTTTATTCAAACCTGTAAGCCAGGCCTCACATGACCAATCACCGTTTTAACTTTGACACGTTCAGGGTCTTTATAAGATTGACTGTCAAGAGTACGGCGGGTCATTCCAGGATTACCTGGGCGGAGTGGCAGACATACAAAGGCAGGATAACCCGAAGTTTTGGTGAATACACCTGGCGCCCAAGCCGACCAAAGGGTAAATATAACTATGTTCATTGAACAGGAAGCCCCAAGTGACCTTTAACAAGCCATCAAGGCAGGTTACCTATGTTTGAGCTGCACATTATAGCAAGTTCTCTCTGGTAACAATTCAACTTGGGCAGAAAACCCCCAAGTTATTTGCAATCAAGGCGTACAAGCCGGATCGGTAGGGTAGTCATAGCTGTGCTCAATGAATAGGAAGCCCCCAAGTGACCAATAATGTGATAAGCCAATAAGGTAGGATGCCCATGTTTGAACCGCGCATCATGGCAGCAAGCTCTCTTTGGCAACCTTTAATTTTTCCTGAGAACTCGAACTTGCGAGAGATGGATTCTTTTTGCACCGGAATTTTAAACCGGATATTGAGAGCTCCAAAGCTTTGTGGGAGAGAGATTTCTCTTGAGCCGGATTTTAAACCGAAATCCTTCTTTTTAAGCCGGAAATATTCTGACGGCTTTTAGATTTTCATCAATATAACAGTAGCCTCCGGGACCGGGTTATCTTCCCTCCAATGACCCGGAGTTCTTGAGTCTGCTTAAATTGGCAACATTTACCGAGCCATGTCCATGTAGCCCCTGAGTCTTAAGACAACTCGAGGAGTTGGCTTAAGATTCTCCACATTTGACTATTATATACTCCTGGTATGAGTCATTCAACAACTAAGTGACATAACGGTCCCTTATGTAGTAGACAACTTGTCCTGCATTAGAGAACTTGCAAGCCAGAGTAATTGCCCGTTTAAAGAAAGCAATATGTAATATAAAAATATACTGGATGTATTTCACCTGATATGTTAGACAAGAAATTATCCACCGCGGAGTTGATGATCACCACGGTGAAGCTGAAATCAATCACGACCGAGTCAGCCGCGGGAGCAGATATATGAGCTAGCCACGGTGTTGTAAGCCATCGCGGACGGGCGTGTCAAACGCATGTGCGGTAATTCGCGCGGACGGCGAGTCAATCGCGTGCGCAGTAAGCCGCACAGACAGCGAGTCAATCGCAGGCATGGTAAGCCGCACGGACGGCGAGTCAATCACGGGCGTGGTAAGACGCATGGACGTTGAGTCAATCACGAGCGTAGTAAGCCGCACGGACGGCGAGTCAGTCACGTCACGTCGATGTAGACTAGGCTGCAGAGGCCCGGCTTGCACATACATTCATTGAGCATTATGGTACGGTCAGATGCTAGCGCATGATAATGGTGGTGCGAGCTATATATCCATGACACGACCATCGCCCTTGCAGTGATCAATTGTCCTGCATCAGAAAATATCACAAAGCAGAGTACTTGTTTTTTGACAAAAACAGTATGTGCTAATAAAATATACTTAGATGGATATCACCTGGCATTTTTTGTCAGACGATCACGGATGCTGGTGTGAATAATGTTGGACATGCTCGGATAAAAAATATCTGGACAAATGCACGTCTAATGTAGCACTATCACCCACATGGGTCTTCCTCTGTCTTTTCCCCCTTTTCTGAATAACAATCAGCTTAGAATGCCTTGAGATCCAAGTCTATGTACTTGATGCACAACAAGTGTTCATTAGTAATTGGTGCTAATGTTCACATGAGACTCACAAGATTTTACCTCGGTGACCATAGCCTCGTAAGCTGACTTTAGCTTACTATAAGAGATTAAAAGATGCTCATGAGTTCCCGAGAGCTTTTCATGACTTTCTTCCAATTTCCCATAATTGCTTGTTAGCAAAGCAAGTTGAGCACATAGCTCAATATTCTCCTTCAAAATTGATGCTTCACATGAAACCGAGTTAGTAGCACAAACATCATTATTAATATGAGAGGAGCAAGTAGCAATTAGAGACTTCTCATGAGTTGATTGAAGCTCCTCATGAGACTTAGAGAGTTTTATGAGCTCTCCCTTGACATTATTGCATTCATGGATAAGGAGCTCAAAATCCTCTTTAAGTTTACAATGAGTAACTTTAATCTCTTCTTTTGAAGACCTCAAGTCACTAAGAGTTTCATGAGCCTTAGCAAGTTCATGTTCAAGTTGTTAACTTTTAGCTTGCTCGTCAAGAAATTAATCATTACGTTTTTCAAAGTAAGCAAGAACATCTTGGAACCTTTTGTAAGTATTATTTTTAGATCTATGGAGCGTTTTACCAATCTCATAGAGATTTTAGTCAAGTCATCATCCTCATCCTCATTACAACTATCATCATTATCACTAAGATAAGATGATACCTCGTCATTACCTGTTGCCATGAGGCACATGTGACCAAAGGGGTTGATGATGATTCTTTTGGAGAAGGGAGTTCTTCATCAATAAAGCGTGCCTCATCTTTCTTGATTTCCTCTACATGGTTAGTCATAGAACAACTAGAGGAAACCAAAGCATTTCGATCATGGCAACACGAGAGAGAAAACATATCATCACAAAATATTTCTTCACTCACCATGTCATTACCTTGTGGCACACCACATGTTGGTGAAGTGGAATATGTGGAAGTGTCTAAGTAATCGGAGGTGGAAACAATAGAAAGCTCTTCATGATATAAAAATGTGGAGAGCTTCTCCATTAACTCCTCCGAAAGACGATTATCTTCATCAAGATTGGACCCACAATATATTTCGTCAAGTTTAGTCCAAGCCTCATGAGATGACTTACAAATGAGATTGACTTAAACACTCAAAGGTTATAGTTTGATGAATGGAAAGAGAAACCACACAATCAAGAAGCATATCCTTGATTGATGAAGATGGACCACACTTTGCAATAGAAATCCCTACAAGAACAATTCGCAAAGCATTTGGACCCATAGCCCGGAAGCGACAAAGCATGCGAATTCTCCATAAGTGATAATTTTTACCATCTAAATCAAAGGTGTCATTGTGTAGTAAATCACTAGCCGACATCGATACTCTCTAGGTGGTAAAGCCTAATAAGGAGAGACCTAGCTCTGATACCAATTGAAAGGACCACGATGTCGCCTAGAGGGGGGGTGAATAGGCGTTTTAAAAACTTCTATGGATTTGGCTTTATCCTAATGCGAAAATAAACTAAGCGGATACTTTTCAAGCACAAATCCTAAATATACTAGGCTCAAATAAGTGCATCAACAACTTAATGTAAATGAGGTGAGCACAACAAGGATACTAAGAAGCACAAGTAAGTTACACAAACTTACTTGTGCAATATCACAGGATATGTAAGTGTATGACACAAGTTAGCAATTCACACTAAACACAAGATATATCAATAGTAACAAGTATGAATTGTGGGATATAAAGTGTAGGCCTAAATAATCTCTTCAAGGAAATAGCCAACACAATATAATGAGGACGACAATATATATAGTGAATGCAAGGTCAAGAGACCAAAGTAAACCACAAGTAAGGAGATAGGCTAAGGGATAACCAAAGCCATGGAGACGAGGTTGTATCCCGATGTTCACTTCCTTGGAGGGAAGCTAGTCACCGTTTGGAGAGGTGGATGTTACCACGAAGACACACTGATACGTCTCCAACGTATCTATAATTTTTGATTGTTCCATGCTATTATATTATTAATCTTGGATGTTTTATATGCATTTATATGCTATTTTATATGATTTTGGGGGCTAACCTATTAACCTAGAGCCCAGTGCCAGTTTCTGTTTTTTCCTTGTTTTTGAGTATCGCGGAAAAGGAAAACCAAATGGAGTCCAATTGACCTGAAATTTTACAGAGGTTATTTTTGGACGAGAAGAAGCCCACAGTATCGGAGATGGGCCAGAAGAGTCCCGAGGCACCCACGAGGGTGGGTGGCACGCCCTACCCCTGGGCACGCCCCTACCTTGTGGACGCCTTGGGGACCCCCCTGACTTGTTCCTGACTCCAACACCTCTTATATGTACCCAAACTTCTAGAAAGAAACCTAGATCAGGAGTTCCGCCGCCGCAAGCCTCTGTAGCCACCGAAAACCAATCTAGACCCGTTCCGACACCTTGCCGGAGGGGGGAATCCCTCTCCGATGGCCATCTTCATCATCCCGGCGCTCTCCATGACGAGGAGGGTGTAGTTCACCCTCGGGGCTGAGGGTATGTACAAGTAGCTATGTGTTTGATCTCTCTCTCTCTCTGTCTCTCTCGTGTTCTTGATTCGGAACGATCTTGATGTATTGCGAGCTTTGCTATTATAGTTGGATCTTGTAACACCCTGGATGTAATTTACCTTATCTGTACTCCAACTCTTGCCATTTCCGGCCTAAGTTATTTTATTTTCCTAGGGTTCGGGTTTTTGTATCCGTGTGTTGTTGCCTTTGTCATGCATCTCATATCATGTCATCATGTGCATTGCATTTGCATATGTGTTCGTCTCAGGCATTCGAGCTTTTTCCCCGTTGTCCGTTTTGCATTCCGGCGCTCCTATCTCCTCCGGTGCCCTTTCTACCTCTTTTCGTGTGTGGGGGTTAAACATTTCCGGATTGGACCGAGACTTGCCATGCGGCCTTGGTTTACCACCGGTAGACCGCCTGTCAAGTTTCGTGCCATTTGGACTTCGTTTGATACTCCAACGGTTAACCGAGGGACCGAAAAGGCCTCGTGTGTGTTGCAGCCCAACACCCTTCCAATTTGGCCCAAAACCCACCTAAACCCTCTCCATCATCTAGAGCATTCGATCACGATCGCGTGGCCGAAAATCGCACCTCATTTGGAGCTTCCTAGCTCCCTCTACCTATAAAACAAGCCCCTCCTCTGAAATTCGCGGATCATTCTACCCTAACCTTAAAAAGTTTGCTCTCGCCGCCGCCGGACATGTCCGCCGCCTAACAGACACTCCACCGCCGCCAACCACCGTACGCCACGTGTCGCCGCCTCCACCAACCGCGCCGGCCCGGAGAGCCCGCGCGCGGCCCTCCAGGCCCGCGACCTTCGCCGCCCGCCTCAGGCGCGCGCCCGCGCCCGCCTCCTTTCTTCTCCGCGCCCGGCGCCTCTTCGCCGGCCGGAGCTGCCGGACGTCCTCGCCGGCGAGCTTGCTCCGCCCCACTCCTCCGCCTCGGATGCCGCCCCGCTCCGGCGCCGCCCGCTCCGGCGCCGCCCCGCTCCGGCCTCCGCACCGTCGCCGCCTTCACTCCTATCTGGCGTCCTCCTCCGACCGCGACGAGCTCCGGCCACCACCACCATCTCCGGCGACCTTCGGTGAACAGTGTCGCCGATGAACCTCGGGATCCATGCCGAGTCGCCAGATCTGGATCCGCACTACAGTAAACCCTAGTTGGGGGTTGACTTTTGCCTCTCTCAGTTATTTTTTTGCAATCTTTGGCATGCTATAACTCTCTCATCGTAGATCCAATTTGTGCGTGTAGCATATCAAAATGTTCTTCTCAACGTGTATATCATTTCATCTCATGGCATCATTTTCATTTAAGCTCATCTTGATGCCCGAAATGCTGTTGGAAGAGGGCTATGTGATAAATTTGGCAGATCTGTTTCAGCAAATAGCTATTTGTCATTTTTGCCATGATTAATGTGTGCATGCTATGCTCCTGAGCTCTACATGTGTTTTGTTATATGCCATGCCATCTTTACAGAGGTGCTTACCATCTATTTTTGTGATATTTGTGGTGACTAGAACAAGGTTGCAAAGTAGCGTAATCGGTAATGCTGATTTCAGGGACTTAGAATTTCACTAAGTCCTTGTCTTGATTTTGTCGTTATGCCATATGTTCATGTTGTTTCCTAGTGATCCGTGCCTCTTTTGAGGATGATCAGTAAGGATTATTTGTTAATATTGTGGTGCTCTATCCATCCATGTCTTTATTTGCATTTATGGAGCACACTAGCTTGAGTCAATCGAGCTCTACTTTTGCTATATCGTGAATCCTGGCAGATTGTTGACTTGTTAGCGATTTTGCCGAGAATGTTGCTATTGATCCGTGCATGCTATGTTGTTTTTCTTGCCATGTCTAGCTTCTATGCCATGTACTCTTGATGGGTGTATGATTAGTTTGTCATGCCATGCTCTGTAGTGAGTGCATCAAGCTCGTAGACATGCCTACTCGTTAACTGATTTGCATGCTCCAGTTTTTCACTAAGTCTGAGATCTGTTTATGTTTTTGCCATGTTCACATGCTTGCAATTGTATTTTCTGATCCCTTTTGGCTCAAGGTCACTAAGGGAGTTTTGTTAAGTGCTTTGAGTAGCGTCATGCCATGCCTTGCTTTGCCATGTTAAGTTCCTATAGCTTGTACTTTTCATGCTCTAAAGTGTGCTTCCTGATGATAAATTCCAGACTTGTGTTAATTTCACTAAGTCTGAAACCTGTTATCATTTGCATTTTTGCCATGCTTGTTTGAACCTATTAATTGATGAATTAGCCATATATCAGTGTTCATATTTTGTCAAGCATCATGAGTGGATCCCTGCCATGTATTTTGTTGTCATGTTTGAGTGCTGTAGCATATTTATCTTGATGCATTTAGATGACTACTTGCTGATTATCGCAGACCGGTGCCATATTTGTTTTGCTTGCCATTTCCAAACCGTGCATCTGATTCCGGTGATCTTTATATAGATTTCAACCAAAATCACCTCACCTTTCCAGTGGAACTCTTGGAATTTCAAGTTGAGGCTAGGTTCAATCATTCCTTGTCAAATCTTGCATATGCAGCACATATCGCATCCCGCATATCATACCATGTTTGCATCATGTTGTTTGAGCATTGCACGTGGTTGATTGTGTTCCGTTTGCTTGTTGTTATTGTTTGGGTAGAGCCGGGAGACGAGTTCACGAACGAGGAGCCCGTTGAGTTCGCTTACGAGGATCAAGTCAACTCTGACAACTTTGTAGGCAAGATGATCATACCCTCGAAATCACTTCTATCTTTGCTTGCTAGATGCTCGATCTTTTGCTATGCCTATGCTACGATACCTACCACTTGCTTATCATGCCTCCCAAATTGCCATGTCAAACCTCTAACCCTCCATGTCCTAGCAAACCGTTGATTGGCTATGTTACCGCTTTGCTCAGCCCCTCTTATAGCGTTGCTAGTTGCAGGTGAAGATTGGAGATCGTTCCTTGTTGGAACATTGTTTATTGTTGGGATATCACCATATTATCTTGTTTATCTTAATGCACCTATATACTTGGTAAAGGGTGGAAGGCTCGGCCTTTTGCCTAGTGTTTTGTTCCACTCTTGCCGCCCTAGTTTCCGTCATATCGGTGTTATGTTCCCGGATTTTGTGTTCCTTACGCGGTTGGGTTATAATGGGAACCCCTTGACAGTTCGCCTTGAATGAAACTCCTCCAGCAGTGCCCAACCTTGGTTTTACCATTTGCCACCTAGCCTCTTTTTCCCTTGGGTTTCCGGAGCCCAAGGGTCATCTTTATTTAAACCCCCCGGGCCAGTGCTCCTCTGAGTGTTGGTCCAAACTAGAGCCCTGTGCAGCGCCCCCTCAGGGAAACTCGAGGTTTGGTTTTAGTTGTATGGAGAGCTCATCTAAGTGTGCCCTGAGAACGAGATATGTGCAGCTCCTATCGGGATTTGTCGGGACATTCGGGCGGTGTTGTTGGACTTGTTTTACCATTGTCGAGGATGTCTTGTAACCGGGATGCCGAGTCTGATCGGAATGTCTCGGGAGAAGGAATATCCTTCGTTGACCGTGAGAGCTTTTGATGAGCTAAGTTGGGACTCCCCTGCAGGGATTTGAACTTTTGAAAGCCGTGCCCGTGGTTATGGGCAGATGGGAATTTGTTAATGTCCGATTATAGATAACATGAAACTTAACTTAATTAAAATGAATCAACCGTGTGTGTAACCGTGATGGTCTCTTCTCAGCGGAGTCCGGGAAGTGAACACGGTGTTGGAGTAATGCTTGACGTAGGTTGTTCTAGGATCACTTCTTGGTCATAGTTATTCGTCCGTGCTTTGCCTTTCTCTTCTCGCTCTATTTTGCGTATGTTAGCCACCATATATGCTAGTCGCTTGCTGCAGCTCCACATCATACCTTTGCCTTACCTATAAGCTTAAATAGTCTTGATCACGAGGGTGCGAGATTGCTGAGTCCCCGTGACTCACAGTTTACTTCCAAACCAGATGCAGGGACCGATGATACCGTTCCAGATGATGCGCTTGAGCTCAAGTGGGAGTTCGATGAAGACTCTCGTCGTTACTATGTGTCTTTCCCAGATGATCAGTAGTGGTGCCTAGTGGGGCGATCGGGGACTTTGTCGCATGTGGGGGTTGATCTTTTATTTTGGTACCGTAGCCGGACCATGAGTGTATTGGATGATTGTAATGTTATTCATGTATTTGTGTGACGTGGCGAGTGTAAGCCAACTATGTACCTTTTCCCCTTTTAACTATTTACATGGGTTGTTGTGAAGATTACCTTACTTGCGACACTGCTTTCAATGCGGTTATGCCTCTAAGTCGTGCTTCGACACGTAGGAGATATAGCCGCATTGAGGGCGTTACAGATCTTATGATGTTTCTCCCCCTCTACTCTCTTGTAATGGATTGAGTTTTCCTTTTGAAGTTATCTTATCGGATTGAGTCTTTAAGGATTTGAGAACACTTGACATATGTTTTGCATGTGCTTATCTGTGGTGACAATGGGATATCACGTGATCCACTTGATGTATGTTTTGGTGATCAACTTGCGAGTTCCGTGACCTCGTGAACTTATGCATAGGGGTTGGCACACGTTTTCGTCTTGACTCTCCGGTAGAAACTTCGGGGCACTCTTTGAAGTTCTTTGTGTTGGTTGAATAGATGAATCTAAGATTGTGTGATGCATTTCGTATAATCATACCCATGGATACTTGAGGTGACATTGGAGTATCTAGGTGACATTAGGGTTTTGGTTGATTTGTGTCTTAAGGTGTTATTCTAGTACGAACTCTAGGATATATTGAACGGAAAGAATAACTTTGTGTTATTTTACTACGGACTCTTGACTAGATCGATCAGAAAGAATAACTTTGAGGTGGTTTCATACCCTACAATGATCTCTTCATTTGTTCTCCGCTATTGGTGACTTTGGAGTGACTCTTTGTTGCATGTTGAGGGATTGTTATATGATCCAATTATGTTATTATTGTTGAGAGAACTTGCACTAGTGAAAGTATGAACCTTAGGCCTTGTTTCAACGCATTGCAATACCGTTTTCGCTCACTTTTACCACTTGCTACCTTGCTGTTTTTATATTTGCTTATCACAAAAACCTATATCTACCATCCATAATGCACTTGTATCACCATCTTTTCGCCGAACTAGTGCACCTATACAATTTACCATTGTATTGGGTGTGTTGGGGACACAACAGACTCTTTGTTATTTGGTTGCAGGGTTGCTTGAGAGAGACCATCTTCATCCTACGCCTCCCACGGATTGATAAACCTTAGGTCATCCACTTGAGGGAAATTTTCTACTGTCCTACAAATCTCTGCACTTGGAGGCCCAACAACGTCTGCAAGAAGAAGGTTGTGTAGTAGACATCAAGCTCTTTTCTGGCGCCGTTGCCGGGGAGGTTAGTGCTTGAAGGTATATCTTTAGATCTTGCAATCAAATCTTTTTGTTTCTTGTTTTATCACTAGTTTATTCTATAAAAGAAAACTACAAAAAATGGAATTGAGATTACCTCATATGCTTCATCTTTTAAATGTCTTTCGTGAAAACAAGGATTCCAATAATTGTGTCAAAGTGTTAGAAGAAGAATGCATTAAAATGTTTGGCACTAAATCTTTGAATGATGAGCATGATGGCAATGTTGTTAGTATGAACTCTTTGAATACCCATAGTACTAATGATGATTGCACTAGTCATGATGACAATGTCTCTTATAAGCATGTCAATTTTTGTGGAGTGCATAGAGTTTGCAAGTACACACCAAATAGGGAAGATAGATTTTGCAAGAGGCATAAGTATTTAGAAACTAAATGGTTGCAAGAAAGGCTAGATGCTTGTGCTGAAAATTTAAAATTTCTTTGGCATCCTTGTGAACTTTGAAATGAACGTGATCATCTAAATCTCCAATGAAAATTGTTTCATGATCGTATCGTGTCCAAAAATTGTGATGACTTGATTTCCCTTGCACATCATAATGAACTTAGTTTGCTTGTGGGTTATGAAGAAATGAAACGTTTAACTAAGTCTTCCAGAGTTTGTCCTTGATAAAGTTCTTGATTTTGATCTAGAGGAAATTTATATGTATTGTGTGGTGAATTGTATTGAAAATCCTTACATTGCCAATTACATAAAGTCTAGAAAACAAATAGAAGATGAAGAGAATACTGATGAAAGGGAAGAGATTTCCCAATATCCTCCTATTCTTTCTTATGATGAATCAGGTAACGAGGAGGAGCTTTCTATTCAACCAATATCGTTAATAAGGAGCTCCAAAAAGAGGATTAAACCCATACTTAATGTGAAGAAGAAAAAGAAAAGACGGAGAAGAAAAGGTAAAAAGGTATCCCTCCCCAATGATGTTGCTCCTATTACTCATTGTGATGATGATAATTGCTATACTATTGGTGCTATCCATACTATTAATGATGAGAGTGATTATGCTTATGATATGAAAAGGCCCAAGCTTGGGGATGCTATGTTTGATGAGAATGACATGTTTGAGAATTTATTTGTTGCAATTAACGTTTGTCCCAAGTTTGGGGATGCTATGTTTAATGAAGATGATATTTTTAGTCTCCCAAGTTTTGATGAGCAAATTTATTATGATGATAGCATGGCTCCTATTTATGATGATTATATTAATGAAAGTGGGTTTGGAAGAGTGTCAACTTTAGGAAGTAATGATCCCACTATTTTGGAGGGTGTTGAATCTTATTGTGACAATTATGAAAGTGGATTTGGAGAGGTCATGACTATATTTAGTAATGATTCCACTATCTTGGAAGAGGTTTCAATTGATTATGATGAGAAAAAGTTGCTACTTATGACGATTATTGTGATGATACTTATGCTATAAAAAGTAGTGATGATTATATATATAAAACTTGACATGATTATGATTACCATTTTTCTGAACATTACCCTTTTAATGTGGAAACAATTTATAGTATTCGAGTTTCTTATGATACTCCCACTATTCCAAATGAGAATTTTTTTGCTTATGTGGAGAATAGTAAATTCTCTATGCTTGTAGATCATGAAAATAATGATTTATGTGATGGTTATATTGTTGAATTAATTCATGATGCTACTGAAAATTACTATGAGAGAGGAACACATGCTTTTACATATTGCAATAATATCAAGTTCCTCTCTATGTGTTGAAAATCTTGAAGTTATGCTTGCTTTACCTTCCTATGCAAGTTGATTCTTGTTCCCATAAATTGTTTGCTCACAAAATCCCTATGGATAGGAAGTGGGTTAGACTTAAATGTGTTAGTCATATTCGTCATGATGCTCTCTTTATGTTTCAATTCTTATCTTTTATGTGAGCATCATTGAAATCATCATGCCTAGCTAGGGGCGTTAAACGATAGCGCTTGTTGGGAGGCAACCCAATTTTATTTTTGTTCTTTGCGTTTTGCTCCTGTTTAGTAATAAATAATTCATCTAGCCTCTGTTTAGATGTGGTTTTATGTTTTAGTTAGTGTTTGTGCCAAGTAGAACCTTCGGGAAGACTTGGGTGAAGTCTTTGCGATCTTGCTGTAAAAAACAGAAAGTATGCTCTCACAAGAATAATTTTCCTTTTTTACCATAGAGCGATAAAATACCAACTCCACTTGAAGTATATTACTAAACAAATTGCCTAGGACTTCCTAATTTCTCAGGATTTTTGGAGTTACAGAAGTATTCGAAACCTATAGATTACTACAGACTGTTTTGTTTTTGACAGATTCCGTTTTCTATGCGTTGTTTGCTTATTTTGATGAATCTATGAGTAGTATCGGAGGGTATGAACCATACAGAAGTTGGAATACAGTAGATATTACATCAATATGAATTTATAATGAGTTCACAACAGTACCAAAAGTGGTGATTTATTTTCTTATACTAACGGAGCTCATGCGATTTTCTGTTGAGTTTTGTGTTGTGAAGTTTTCAAGTTTTGGGTAAAGATTCGATGGACTATGGAATAAGGAGTGGAAAGAGCCTAAGATTGGGGATTCCCAAGGCACCCCAAGGTAATATTCAAGGACAACCAAGAGCCTAAGCTTGGGGATGCCCCGGATGGCACCCCCTCTTTCCTCTTCGTTCATCAGTAACTTTACTTGGAGCTATATTTTTATTCACCACATGATATGTGCTTTGCTTGGAGTGTCATTTTATTTTATTTTGTTTTGCTTACTGTTTGAATAATATCCCAAGATCTGAAATTATGAAATGTTAGAGAGTCTTCACATAGTTACATAATTATTCAACTACTCATTGATCTTCACTTATATCTTTCGGAGTAGTTTGTCGTTTGCTCTAGTGCTTCACTTATATTATTTTGAGAGTCTTTTAGAACAACACGGCAATTTGCTTTGGTTATGAAATTAGTCCTAATATGATGGGCATCCAAGAGGGATATGATAAAAACTTTCATATAGAGTGCATTGAATACTATGAGAATTTTGATACTTGATAATTGTTTTGAGATATAAAGATGGTGATATTAGAGTCATGCTAGTTGAGTAATTGCGAAATTGAGAAATACTTGTGTTGAGGTTTGAAAGTCCCGTAGAATGCACATATGGTAACCGTTGTGTGACAAATTTGAAGCATGCAGTGTTCTTTGATTGCCTTCCTTATGAGTGGCGGCCGGGGACGAGCGATCGTCTTTTCCTACCAATCTGTCCCCCTAGGAGCACGCGCGTAGTGCTTGGTTTTGATGACTTGTAGATTTTTGCAATAAGTCTGTGAGTTCTTTATGACTAATGTTGAGTCCATGGATTATACGCACTCTCACCCTTCCATCATTGCTAGCCTCTTCGGTACCGTGCATTCCCCTTTCTCACCTCGAGAGTTGGTGCAAACTTCGCCGGTGCATCCAAACCCCGTAATATGATACGCTCTATCACACATAAACCTCCTTATATCTTCCTCAAAACAGCCACCATACCTACCTATTATGGCATTTTCATAGCCATTCCGAGATATATTGCCATGCAACTTTCCACGGTTACGTTTATTATGACACGCTTCATCATTGTCATATTGCCTTGCATAATCATGTAGTTGACATCGTATTTGTGGTAAAGCCACCATGCATAATTTCATACATGTTACTCTTAATTCATTGCCCATCCCGGTACACAGCGAGAGGCATTCATATAGTCATACTTTGTTCTAGTATCGAGTTGTAATCTTTGAGTTGTAAATAAATAGAAGTGTGATGATCATCATTAATAGAGCATTGCCCGAAGAAATGTCGGATTTTGGGTTCCGGCAGACCCTTGAGGTTCGAACACTGGGGTACGCGCGGAGATCTCCCGCCTACCGATCTACGTCCAATCTTCTCGCGTGATCTAAGCTGGAAACAACGAATGACACAAGGGACACAAGGTTTATACTGGTTCAGGCCACCGTTGTGGTGTAATACCCTACTCCAGTGTGTGGTGTGGTGGATTGCCTCAGGGGCTGATGATGAATAGTACAAGGGAAGAACAGACTCGCGAGAGGTGTTCTTGAGCTGGTGCGATGAACTGCTAGGGTGAGTTCAGTCGCCTCTCTCTCTCTCTCTGCTAGGGCTCTACCAGATCTCTGGATGTTTTCTAGATGTCTCTACTCTGTGGTGGCTAGCTCTATTTATAGAGGCCCTGGGCCTCTCCCCAAATAATGAGCGGGAAGGGCGCCAACAATTGGCCATTTTGAAAGGGAACATGTAGTACAAGTTATCCTGACCAAAGGTGGTCTTCGGCTACCAAAAGTACTGGTGATGACGCCGTCTTGGGCTCCACGGTGACCTCCATCCTGCCGCTCTGCTGGTCTTGGTCTCGTTGCACCGGAATGGCAACCTTTGCCTGATGCCTTGGCCTGTGCTTGCCCCCTTTGCACCAAAGAGGAAACATGGACACTACGCAGGCCGGCGCCCGCCTGGTGCCCACCTGGTCTTGATCATCATGGCTTGCGTCATGGGCTCTTCGCGAGGTTACCCTGCCTTGATCTCTCCGCCTCCTCGCGAGCCTGCCTGATGAGGCTGCCTCTGAGGAAGCTTCTTGTCGTCCGCCCCGCGAGGCTTGGCCCCTCACGAGGGTCTTGAGCTTGAGCTGATGAAGATGGGCCGCGCTGGGCCCCCACTCGAGCCACGCCGCAGGCCGCAGGCAGGAAAGTCTGGGGACCCCCGTTCCCAGAATGTCGATAGTAGCCCCCGGGCCCAAGGCGCGCCCGGGCTTGGCCTAGCAGGAGAGCGAAGGGGCAAGCGTGAAGCGCCGCAGGCCCCAACAGCCTGCGGCCTTGGGCGCCGCCGTGGCAGTTGACTGGACGTGGGCGACTGCGCTTCCCCATGACGCCTCGGCAATCACAGGACTTGACATGTCCCTGCATGTAGAGAAACCGGTCATGATTACCTGCGATCGTGGTGCTCAGCGGTTGGCCTCCTCCGGCTCTAAGTACGAGGCTGGGCGAGCCCCTTCAGTCCATCCCTTCCTGCTGCTCCTTCCCTTCTTCTTCCTTGTTCTTGCTTCTCCTGACGCCAATGGCACCAATCCGCCGGTTCTCTGTAGAAGAGAAGGGAAAGGCCCCCCGAGAGGGTCCTGACCCACTTCCGCTGAAGAAGCGGCCGGTCCTCTGCCGCCGAGAAGAGGGTGCTCAGCAGGAGGCACCAAGGCGCTGGTACGAGCGGCCGCCGCCTGGGTACCCGCTACCCTTGCACGCCCGCGTCGTAGGTCCTGTAGGAGGAGGTGTGGAGCAACATCGACGGTGCCGCCGTCGACGCCAGCGAGTCACGGTGGTGCGTGTCGTTCCTCCTGGAGTCCACGCCGAACGCTCCTCTCGCGAGCTCGTGCTCCACGCCGCCATGCCTCCAAGCTCTTGGATTCTCCTCCCTCCTTCCTTCGCCTTCGAGATGCCGCCGAGCGGGGCTCTGGAGCTCTGGCTGCAGCACGCTGACTGCGGCACCCTTGCGGCCGGAGTGGAGGTCGCGGTCGTTGCTCCGGGCAAGGTCTTCATGACCCGGGGCTAGGGCGAAATCGCCCAGGTCTGCCGGATGGTAGGTGCCCTCGTAATTCATCTTGAATACGACGGTGCCTTCCTGATGTTCTTCAAGGTCTTCGATGCTGAAGGACGCCGGCTGGAGTGCTGCCCCAGGGAGAGCGGCATGGGTGATGAACCGGCGAGGACCTGGCCTGCCCGTCGGCCCTCCAGCAGCTCCTCAGGCAGTAGTGGAGGAGCCAGGGAATTCAGTGGCTCCCCCGAGCTCCTCGCGACTCCGGCGACGAGCGACAACAGCTACGAGCCTCCGAGCTCATGCGGTGCTCGGAGCGGGGCAGCTGCGTCCAGCCGCCGACGTCACTGATCTGGATGGGGTTGGCGTCGATGTTGGGTAGCCCACTATTGATGATGGCGTCCCTCGCGGCGGTGCGGGCGATTAGCGTTCCTTAGGATTAGAACTCTTGTTCCCTGCGAGGAATCGAAGCAACACCCCGTGGGGGTATGTAAGGCGTCTGCCATGTATTTTATGAATATTATATTCTGAATATGAATCAACGCGAGGTGCTTGTCCTGTCTCAGCTCGGCTCCCCCTTTCTATCCTCGCGAGGACTTGGCGCTCTACGCTGACAGGTCGCAGTCCCCAGGCAGGCTTCAGCCATCGCTGGTATGCCAGGTCGCGATGCCGTGGTCAATGCCAGGAGGTGAGCAGCCCGAGGTCCGGTAAGAGCCCCCGAGTCATGCTACATCTTGAGCTTGCGTTGGTTTTCCCCGAAGAGGAAGGGATGATGCAGCAGAGTAGCGTAAGTATTTCCCTCAGTTTTTTGAGAACCAAGGTATCAATCCAGTAGGAGCCCACGCTCAAGTCCCTCGTACCTGCTCAAACCGATAGCTACTCACAACCAACGCGATTAGGGGTTGTCAAGTCCTTCACGGTCACTTACGAGAGTGAGATCTGATAGATATAATATTTTTTGGTATTTTTGGTATAAAGATGCAAAGTAAAAAGTAAAGGCAAAGTAAAAAGCAAAGCAAGATTAAAGTAATGGAGATTGATATGATGAGAATAGACTCGGGGGCCATAGGTTTCACTAGTGGCTTCTCTCAAGAGCATAAGTATTCTACGGTGGGTGAACAAATTACTGTTGAGCAATTGACAGAATTGAGCATAGTTATGAGAATATATAGGCATGATCATGTATATAGGCATCACGTCCGTGACAAGTAGATCGAAATGATTCTGCATCTACTACTATTACTCCACTCATCAACCGCTATCCAGCATGCATCTAGAGTATTAAGTTAAAAACAGAGTAACGCCTTAAGCAAGATGACATGATGTAGAGAGATAAATTCATGCAATATGAAATAAACCCCATCTTGTTATCCTCGATGGCAATGATACAATACGTGCCTTGCTGCCCCTTCTGTCACTGGGTAAGGACACCGCAAGATCGAACCCAAAGCTAAGCACTTCTCCCATGGTAAGAACTACCAATCTAGTTGGCCAAACCAAACGGATAATTCGAAGAGACTTGCAAAGATAACCAATCATACATAAAAGAATTCAGAGAAGATTCAAATATTATTCATAGATAGATTTGATCATAAACCCACAATTCATCGGTCTCAACAAACACACCGCAAAAAGAAGATTACACCGAATAGATCTCCACAAGAGAGGGGGAGAACTTTGTATTGAGATTCAAAGAGAGAGAAGAAGCCATCTAGCTACTAACTATGGACCCGAAGGTCTGAGGTAAACTACTCACACTTCATCGGAGAGGCTATGATGATGTAGAAGCCCTCCATGGTGAAGGCCCTCTTCCGTCGGAGCTCCCGAACAGGCCCCGAGATGGGATCTCGTGGATACAGAAAGTTGCGGCAACGGAATTAGGTTTTTGGCTCCTGTTCTAATAGTTTGGGGGTACATGGGTATATATAGGAGGAAGAAGTACGCTGAACGAGCAACGAGGGGCCCACGAGGCAGGGGGCGCGCCCTGGGGGGGGGGGGCGCCCCCACCCTTGTGACCGCCTCTTTTGTTCCTTGGAGCAGGGTCCAAGTCTCCTGGATCATGTTCGGTGAGAAAATCATGTTCCCGAAGATTTTATTCCGTTTGGACTCCGTTTGATATTCTGTTTATCTGAAACACTGAAATAGGCAAAAAACAGCAATTCTGGGCTGGGCCTCCGGTTAATAGGTTAGTCCCAAAAATAATATAAAAGTGGAAAATAAGGCCCAATATAGTCCAAAACAGTAGATAATATAGCATGGAGCAATCAAAAATTATAGATACGTTGGAGACGTATCAGGCATCCCCAAGCTTAATTCCTGCTCGTCCTCGAGTAGGTAAATGATAAAAAGAGAATTTTTGATGCGGAGTGCTACTTGGCATAATTTCAACGCAAATCTTCTTAATTGTGGTATGAATATTCAGATTAGAAAGATTCAAGACAAAAGTTTGTATTGACATAAAAATAATAATAATACTTCAAGCATACTAACAAAGCAATTATGTATTCTCAAAATAACAAGGCAAAAGAAAGTTATCCCTACAAAATCATATAGTCTGGCTATGCTCCATCTTCACCACACAAAGTATTTAAATCATGCACAACCCCGATGACAAGCCAAGCAATTGTTTCATACTCTAACTTTTTCAAAACTTTTTCAATCTTCACGCAATACATGAGCATGAGCCATGGATATAGCACTATAGGTGGAATAGAATGGTGGTTGTGGAGAAGACAAAAAGGAGAAGATGGTCTCACATCAACTAGGCGTATCAACAGGCTATGGAGATGCCCATCAATAGATATCAATGTGAGTGAGTAGGGCTTGCCATGCAACAGATGCACTAGAGCTATAAGTATATGAAAGCTCAAAAAGAAACTAAGTGGGTGTGCATCCAACTTGCTTGCTCATGAAGACCTAGGGCAATTTTTGAGGAAGCCCATCATTGGAATATACAAGCCAAGTTCTATAATGTAAAATTCCCACTAGTATATGAAAGTGATAACATGAGAGACTCTCTACTATGAAGATCATGGTGCTACTTTGAAGCACAAGTGTGGTAAAAGGATAGTAACATTGTCCCTTCTCTCTTTTTCTCTCATTTTTTATTTTTTATTTGGGCCTTTTCTTTTTTATGGCCTCTTTTTATTTGGGCTTCTTTGGCCTCTCTTTTTTTTCGTCCGGAGTCTCATACCGACTTATGGGGAAATCATAGTCTCCATCATTCTTTCCTCACTGGGACAATGCTCTAATAATGATGATCATCACACTTTTATTTCTCTTATAACTCAACAATTACAACTCGATACTTAGAACAAAATATGACTCTATGTGAATGCATCCGGCGGTGTACCGGGATATGCAATATGACAATGATGAATGTGTCATGAACGGAACGGTGGAAAGTTGCATGGCAATATATCTCGGAATGGCTATGGAAATGCCATAATAGGAAGGTATGGTGGCTGTTTTGAGGAAGGTATATGGTAGGTGTATGATACCGGCGAAAGGTGCGCGGTATTAGAGAGGCTAGCAAAGGTGGAAGGGTGAGAGTGCGTATAATCCATGGACTCAACATTAGTCATAAAGAACTCATATACTTATTGCAAAAATCTAGAAGTTATCAAAGCAAAGTATTACGCGCATGCTCCTAGGGGGATAGATTGGTAGGAAAAGACCATCGCTCGTCCCCGACCGCCACTCATAAGGAAGACAATCAATAAATAAATCATGCTTCGACTTCATCACATAACGGTTCACCATACGTGCATGCTAAGGGAATCACAAACTTTAACACAAGTATTCTTTAAATTCACAACTACTCAACTAGCATGACTTTAATATTATCACCTCCATATCTCAAAACAATTATCATGCTTCAATCTTTTCTTAGTATTCAACACACTCAAAAGAAAAGTTTCACAAATCTTGAATACCAAGAATATTATTATTAAGCAAATTACCATGCTATTAAGAGACTCTCAAAATAATTTAAGTGAAGCATGAGAGATCAATAGTTTCTTTAAAACAAATCCACCATCGTGCTCTAAAAGATCTAAGTGAAGCACATAGAGCAAAATTATAACGCTCAGAAGATATAAATGAAGCACATATAGCAAAATTATCTAGCTCAAAAGATATAAGTGAAGCACATGGAGCAAAACTACTTAGCTCAAAAGATATAAGTGAAGCACATAGAGCAAAACTACTTAGCTCAAAAGATATAAGTGAAGCACATAGAGTATTCTATCAAATTTTAATTCATGTATGGATCTCTCAAAAAGTGTGTACAGCAAGGATGATTGTGGCATACTAAGACACAAAGACACAAATAATACAAGACGCTCCAAGCAAAACACATATCATGTTGGTGAATAAAAATATAGCTCCAAGTAAATTACCGATGGAAGTGGACGAAAGAGGGGATGCCTTCCGGGGCATCCCCAAGCTTTGACTTCTTGGTGTCCTTGGATTATATTGGGGGTGCCATGGGCATCCCCAAGCTTAGGCTCTTGCCACTCCTTGTTCCATGATCCATCAAAAGAATTCACCCAGAACTTGAAAACTTCACAACACAAAACTCAAAATAGAAAACTCGTGAGCTCCGTTAGCGAAAGAAAACAAAAGACCACTTCAAGGTACTGTAATGAACTCATTATTTATTTATATTGGTGTTAAACCTACTGTATTCCAACTTCTCTATGGATTATAAACTATTTTACTAGCCATAGACTCATCAAAATAAGCAAACAACACACGAAAAACAGAATCTGTCAAAAACAGAACAGTCTGTAGTAATCTGTAGCTAGCGCAAGATCTGGAACCCAAACAATTCTAAAATAAATTTCTGGACGTGAGGAATTTATCTATTAATCATCTTCAAAAAGAATTAACTAAATATCACTATCCAAATAAAAATGAAAGCAGTTCTCGTGAGCGCTAAAGTTTCTGTTTTTTACAGCAAGTTCAACAAGACTTTCCCCAAGTCTTCCCAATGGTTCTACTTGGCACAAACACTAATTAAACACAAAAAACACAACCAAAACAGAGGCTAAATAATTTATTTATTAAATAACAGCAAGGATAAATATTGGGTTGACTACCAACAAGCGCTTTTCTTTAAAGCCTTATAGCTAGGCATAATATTTCAATGATGCTCACATGAAAGACAAGAATTGAAGGACAAAGAGAGCATCATAAAGCATGTGACAAACAAATTTAAGTCTAACATAATTCCTATGCATAGGCATCTTATAGGCAAACAAATTATCATGGCAAGCAAAAACTAGCATATGCAAGGAAGAGGAAAGAAACAATAGTAATCTCAACATAACAAGAGGTAATTTAGTAACATGCAAATTTCTACCACCATATTTCCCTCTCTCATAATGATTACATGTAGGATCATAAGCAAATTCAACAAAATAGCTATCACATAAAGTATTTTCAACACGATCCACATGCATGCAAAGTTGACACTCTTCCAAAATAGTGGGATTAATATTAACTAAAGTCATGACTTCTCCAAACCCACTTTTATCAAAAACTTCATAAGATTGAACATTCTCCAAATATGTGGGATCTAAAGTTGACATTCTTCCAAACCCACTTTCAATATTATTGCAAACATTATAATCAATCTCATATTAATCATGGGGTTTAAATAAATTTTCAAGATCAAAATAAGAATCACCCCAATCATGATTATTGCAACAAGTAGAGGACATAACAAAACTAGCATCCCCAAGCTTAGGATTTTGCATATTATTAGCACAATTGTCATTAATAGAATTTATAATAACATCATTGCAATCATGCTTTTTATTCAAAGATCTATCGTGAATCACTTCATAACATACTTCATCGCAATTTTCAGATTCACGAATTTCCAGCAAAACTTCATAAAGATAATCTAGTGCACAAAAATCACTAGCAATTGGTTCAACATAACTGGATCTCTTAAAAAGATTAGCAAGCGGATGAGGATCCATAAATCTTAGGTTCTCTATTTAGTAATAAATAAATGACTATTCCAACCATACAAGCAAACAAAAGGCAAATAGAGAAAGAGAGGGAGGATAGAGAGAGAGGGCGAATAAAACGGCAAGGGTGAATTGGGGGGAGAGGAAAAACGAGAGGGAAATGGCAAATAATGTAATGCGAGAGATAGGGATTGTGATGGGTACTTGGTATGTTGACTTTTTGCGTAGACTCCCCGGCAACAGCGCCAGAAATCCTTCTTGCTACGTCTTGAGCTTGCGTTGGTTTTCCCCGAAGAGGAAGGGATGATGCAGCAGAGTAGCGTAAGTATTTCCCTCAGTTTTTGAGAACCAAGGTATCAATCCAGTAGAAGCCCACGCTCAAGTCCCTCGTACCCGCACAAAGCGATAGCTACTCACAAGCAACGCGATTAGGGGTTGTCAAGCCCTTCACGGTCACTTACGAGAATGAGATCTGATAGATATAATATTTTTGCTATAAAGATGCAAAGTAAAAAGTAAAGGCAAAGTAAAAAAGCAAAGCAAGATTAAAGTAACGGAGATTGATATGATGAGAATAGACCCGGGGGCCATAGGTTTCACTAGTGGCTTATCTCAAGAGCATAAGTATTCTACGGTGGGTGAACAAATTACTGTTGAGCAATTGACAGAATTGAGCACAGTTATGAGAATATCTAGGCATGATCATGTATATAGGCATCACGTCCGTGACAAGTAGATCGAAACGATTCTGCATCTACTACTATTACTCCACTCATCGACCGCTATCTAGCATGCATCTAGAGTATTAAGTTAAAAACAGAGTAACACCTTAAGCAAGATAACATGATGTAGAGAGATAAATTCATGCAATATGAAATAAACCCCATCTTGTTATCCTCGATGGCAATGATGCAATACGTTCCTTGCTGCCCCTTCTGTCACTGGGTAAGGACACCACAAGATCGAACCCAAAGCTAAGCACTTCTCCCATGGCAAGAACTACCAATCTAGTTGGCCAAACCAAATGGATAATTCGAAGAGACTTGCAAAGATAACCAATCATACATAAAAGAATTCAGAGAAGATTCAAATATTATTCATAGATAGACTTGATCATAAACCCACAATTCATCGATCTCAACAAACGCACGGCAAAAAGAAGATTACATCGAATAGATCTCCACAAGAGAGGGGGAGAACTTTGTATTGAGATTCAAACAGAGAGAAGAAGCCATCTAGCTACTAACTATGGACCCGAAGGTCTGAGGTAAACTACTCACACTTCATCGGAGAGGCTATGATGATGTAGAAGCCCTCCGTGATGACGGCCCTCTTCCGGCGGAGCTTCGGAACAGGCCCCGAGATGGGATCTCGTGGATACAGAAAGTTGCGGCGGTGGAATTAGGTTTTTGGCTCCTGTTCTGATAGTTTGGGGGTATGTGGGTATATATAGGAGGAAGAAGTACACTGGAGGAGCAACAAGGGGCCCACGAGGCAGGGGGCGCGCCCTAGGGGGGGCGCCCCCCACCCTCGTGACCGCCTCTTTTGTTCCTTGGAGCAGGGTCCAAGTCTCGTGGATCACATTCGGTGAGAAAATCACGTTCCCGAAGATTTTATTCCATTTGGACTCCGTTTGATATTCCATTTATCTGAAACACTGAAATAGGCAAAAAAAACAACAATTCTGGGCTGGGCCTTCGGTTAATAGGTTAGTCCCAATAATATAAAAGTGGAAAATAAAGCCCAATATAGTCCAAAACAGTAGATAATATAGCATGGAGCAATCAAAAATTATAGATACGTTGGAGACGTATCAAGTTGCGATGCTCGGGAGGTCCCCTTTAGCGCTCAAGCAGTCCTCGCGGGGCGAGAAAGGAAGGTAACGTCACTGTGATAGAGCCGCACTGGGCAGGGTCTTGCGATGCGTTGGTTCAACTCTTGTAAGGGCATGACTTATCTCTTGAGTTAGGTGCAGTTCCTCGACGAAGCGCCTGGCCCGAGCGGTGGCAGCTGAGGCACCGTTGGGTTAGGTCCTCGCAAGCTTCTTCCCACTCCCCTGCACTTTCCTTAATGCTCTATGTCCCCAGGTCCCGGCCCTCGAGCGAGCTCAGCCGCCGCTGGTATGACAGGTCGCGATGCCGTGGGTCAAGGCCAGGGGGTGAGGGCTGGAGAGCCAGTAGGAGCCCGTGAGTCGTGATGCTCAGGCGCCCCTTTTAACGTGCAAGCGGTCTATGCCGGTGAGAGGGAGAGACAGCTCGCGATTTCCCTAGCGTTGCTCCTGGAGTAGGTCCTGCACACCAGTCATAAAGAGAAACAAGACCTGTTGTTACAGTTGCCAGCTAACCTTTGGTTGCTCCGGGGAAGTGATTGGGGCACTGATGGCATGGTGAGGTGGCGCCTTGCGGGGCTGCCGCGGCCAGAGCTCGACCACTCAGATTTTTCGGTGTTGCAGGGACGGACCCGTGCGCAGATGCCATGCCAGAGCGAGCGGCTCCATAGGTAGGCGTCAATCGAGTAGGCGATTAGGTTGGGTATGTTAAGCACGCAGGAGGAAATTCACTTTAAGTAGATGCCAGAAAAGGAAATTTGCAGGGCCAGGCCCGAGAAGCTCGGGGATGATGCAGCCCGAGGGGCGCCCCCGACAAGGTAAGTAAAGAGCATAAGCAAAACAGATACATGCCGCAGGGATGGACCCACACGACCTGGGAATGATGCGGCCCTATGGGCACTCCCAGCTAAAAACGGAACTTAGAAAGATGTCACCTGGTGCCGTTGAAGATGGAGTGATGTTGAAGAAGCGGGCGATGCGCTATGAAGACATAGACCCTCACGAGCCCCCAGGCCCAGGAGCCTCGGGAGGCTCCGGGGGCACAGGTGGGTCTCCAAGAGACATCTCCATCTTCGCCAGGACCGTACCATGCCTGACCTCCTGAGCCTCCAGAATGCTCCTCAGCAGGCGCCGATGAGCGGCGACCGCGTTCGGCAGGCCGAAAGGCATGCGAACGTAGCCGTGAGGTGGACCCTCGCAACGCCCCGCGCGCGAAGGCCAGAGGCACTCCTGAAACGCAGCTCGGTTGAGCCCTTGTACGTCGATGCAGACGCGCAGCCCACCATCCTCGCCTAGATGTGGGGCCATGGCGGGTAAGCGGCGGCTGCCGCGCATGACTCTCGACTCCTGTAGCTCTTGAGTGTTGCTTGTGATGAACTCCTGAGGGTCTGGTCTTCCCTGCCTTGTACCTTCCTGAGGGAAACATGCCTGGAAGCACCCCTCCAAGTGGTGCCCGAGCGCCTCCCTGGCGACCTTGGCAAAGTCGGTGGCTCTCCAAGAAAGAGCCCCCGAGCCCTGCTTGAGGAGGGTGCCGGGCGCGCTTTCCTATGCGAGAGAGGGTGGCGCTCCCTGATTGGGCGCAGATCCTGACCCAACACCTCTGGAGGCGCCTGCCTCCTGATGGCTTGGGCCAGGCGAAGCCTTCTTATTCTTGGGGGTCGCCTCGGGAAGTCTTTCATTTCCGCGGTCCGGGTCTTCAA
Source organism: Triticum dicoccoides (assembly GCF_002162155.2). Taxonomy (NCBI): domain Eukaryota; kingdom Viridiplantae; phylum Streptophyta; class Magnoliopsida; order Poales; family Poaceae; genus Triticum; species Triticum dicoccoides. The sequence continues at coordinate 275,570,721 of NC_041380.1, read as the reverse complement.
TTGCTGCGGCTTGGAACGCGCGCTCAAGCGAACACACTGCGTCCCTTTCTTCACAGGGTACGGTGATGACTCCACCGCTTCCTGGCATCTTGAGGACATTATATCCATGGTAAGTCACTGCCATGAACACTGCCAGGGCTGGGTACCCGAGGATGGCATTGTATGGCAGACGGATGTGGGCGACGTCGAAGTCGATGAGCTCGGTGCGGTAGTTGTTGCGCTGCCCGAAGGTGACTGGAAGGCGAACCTGCCCTATCGGAACAGTGGAACCATCAGTGACTCCTGAGAAGAGCTTGGTTGGCTGAAGCTGATCGTATGGCACTCGGAGATTGTTGAACATCTTGACGGACAGGATGTTAAGTCCTGCTCCGCCGTCAATGAGGGTCCTGGTGACCTGCACGTTGCTGATGACTGGGGAGCAAAGCAGAGGGAGGACTCCGGCCATTGCCGCACACTTGAGCTGATCCGCTAAGCTGAACGTGATAGCACACGCGGACCACCTGAGAGGGCGCGTGGCCTCAAGCTTGGGGAGGACTGCATTCACCTTGCAAGCAAACTGCTTGAAGATGCGCTGTGAGGCTGGGGCCTGCGCGCCACCCAAGATGCAAGCGATTGCGCGCGGCTCCTGGAAGCCCCCAACCCCCTCGTCCTGATGTTGGTCCTCATTCCTCCTTGGCGGTGGCGGCAGAGGAGGAAGGCTTGCGTTGCCGCACGGGCGATCCTCACGAGGCTGATCTCTCCAGCCTCCCTCGCGAGGCTGGTCCTGCCAGTGATCCTCGCGAGGTCGGTCACGCCACCCTTGGCGAGGCCCACGGTCTTCCCATCATCCTCCACCTCTTCCTCCTCCTCGGCCATAGCCCCTGTCATTGCGCTCGGGGCGTCGACCGACACGTCAATCTCTCATGGCCCTGAGCTCTTGACATTCATTGGTGTTGTGGGTGTGGAGGTCGTGGTACACGCAGTACCGGTTGCCCTTGGATGACTCGGGCTGATCCCTGCCTCGCTTGGTGTCTGGCTCCGCTGCAAGCACGACATCCCCCTTGCGCTTCACGTCCTTGGCCTTGGGCTTCTTCTCATCTGGGTCGGCAGCCGAGAGTTCGAGGAGTGAAAGGCGCCCTTCCTCAGCCCTGGCGCACTTGGTCGCCAAGTTGAATAGCTCCAGGGATGTGCACAGGTCTTCATGGATTGCTAGCTCCTCCTTCATCTTGACATCGCGTATGCCATCGGAGCAGGCCGAGAAGATGGCTTCTTCAGTCACCTTGGGGATCTTAAGGCGAGCGTTGTTGAAGCGCTGGATGTATTTCTGCAGGGTTTCCCCTTGCTGCTGCTTGATGCGGTGCAGATCGCTCATGGCCGGGGGCCGGTCGCGAGTGCCCTGGAAGTTGGCGATGAAGCGAGTGCGCATCTCGTCCCAAGAGGAGATTGTGCCAGGAGCTAGGTTCAGGAGCCAGGTGCGGGCCCCCTCCTTGAGCACCATGGGAAACCAGTTCGCCATGACCCTTTTATCTCCGTTGGCGGCTTCGATGCATAGCTCGTAGAGCTGCAGGAACTCCGTTGGGTCCGCCGTGCCATCGTAGCGAAGGGGCAGGTCAGGCTTGAACTTGCTTGGCCATGCGACGCCTCGTAGCTCGAGGGTGAGAGCATGGCAGCCTGCTGTGGCCATTGGTGCCTTTTGCTGGTACTGGGCTTGCTCATGGGGATTACCGCGCGCCGCCGCTTGGAGCAGCGCGGGGTCTTGGCGTGGAGGTGCAGGGACGCAATCTTGGCGCGCCGGCGCTGGGAGCGCGCGAACACCTTCTTGGGGACGAGGGATCTCTTGGCAGCTCCTTTCTTGCTGTGCAGGCGCCGGACGCGGAGGGTCTCACCCCGGGGCTGCGCGCCTTGGAGCCGGGGCGCCTCCTTGGAGAGGAGGTGGTGGAGGCACCTCCTGATCCTCGCCTCCTGCGCGGAATGGAGGGCGAGGCAGCGAGAGGGGCGGCAAGGGGTTGCCCCCTGCGGCGCTGACGAGCTCGGTGATGCGGGCGAGCCAGTCTTCGTAGAGGTCGTCGATGGGGCGGTAGTGCAAGAGTTCTCTTGCCAGGAGCAGCGCGGCGTGCGCGTCCATGGGGGCACGACGGGCGTGGGACGACGAAGCGGCTGGAGTCAGCGACGGTGTGGCGGTGCGGCCTTCCCGCCATACCAAAGGATGCTGGGACGAGGCCTGCTGCTCGTTCCCCGCCGGGCCGGTGGCGGCGTTGGCGGCAGGCGACGGGGAACGGTGAGGGCGTCCGCGGACGGGCGCCGTCTGGGCGACGCGGGTGGCGAGAGCAGCCCGACACTCAGCGCGAGCCCGACGAGCATCAGCCATGGACACGACGGAAGATCACACGCGAACGGCGGAAGAAAGGTTCCGGCGCACCCCTACCTGGTGCGCCAAATGTCGAATTTCGGGTTCCGGCAGACCCTTGTGGTTCGAACACTGGGGTGCGCGCGGAGATCTCTCCCCTACCGATCTACGTCCAATCTTCTCGCGTGATCTAAGCTGGAAACAACGAACGACGCAGGGGACACAAGGTTTATTCTGGTTCGGGCCACCGTTGTGGTGTAATACCCTACTCAAGTGTGTGGTGTGGTGGATTGCCTCAGGGGCTGATGATGAATAGTACAAGGGAAGAACAGCCTCGCGAGAGGTGTTCTTGAGCTGGTGCGATGAACTACTAGGGTGAGTTCAGTCGCCTCTCCCTCGCGAGGCTGGTCCTGCCAGTGATCCTCGCGAGGTAGGTCACGCCACGCTTGGCCAGGGCCACGGTCTTCCCATCGTCCGCCACCTCTTCCTCCTACTTGGCCATAGCCCCTATCGTTGCGCTCGGGGCGTCGGCCGACACGTCAATCTCTCACGGCCCTGAGCTCTTGACATTCGTTGGTGTTGTGGGTGTGGAGGTCATGGTACATGCAGTACCGGTTGCCCTTGGATGACTCGGGCTGATCCCTGCCTCGCTTGGTGTCTGGCTCCGCTGCAAGCACGGCAGCCCCCTTCCACTTCACGTCCATGGCCTTGGGCTTCTTCTCATCTGGGTCGGCAGCCGGGAGTTCAAGGAGTGAAAGGCGCCCTTCCTCAGCCCTGGCGCACTTGGTCGCCAAGTTGAACAGCTCCAGGGATGTGCACAGGTCTTCATAGATTGCTAGCTCCTCCTTCATCTTGACGTCGCGTACGCCATCGGAGCAGGCCGAGATGATGGCTTCTTTAGTCACCTTGGGGATCTTGAGGCGAGCGTTGTTGAAGCGTTGGATGTATTTCTGCAGGGTTTCCCCTTGCTGCTGCTTGATGCGGTGCAGATCGCTCATGGCCGGGGGCCGGTCGCGAGTGCCCTGGAAGTTGGCGATGAAGCGAGTGCGCATCTCGTCCCAGGAGGAGATTGTGCCAGGAGCCAGGTGCAGGCCCCCTCCTTGAGCGCCGTGGGAAACCAGTTCGCCATGACCCTTTCGTTTCCGTTGGCGGCTTCGATGCATAGCTCGTAGAGCTGCAGGAACTCCGCCGGGTCCGCCGTGCCATCGTAGCGAGGGGGCAGGTCAGGCTTGAACTTGCCTGGCCATGCGACGCCTCGTAGCTCGAGGGTGAGAGCATGGCAGCCTGCTGTGGCCACTGGTGCCTTTTGCTGGTACTGGGCTTGCTCATGGGGATTACCGCGCACCGCCGCTTGGACCAGCGCGGGGTCTTGGCGTGGAGGTGCAGGGACGCGATCTTGGCGCGCCGGCGCTGGGAGCGCGCGAACAACTTCTTGGGGACGGGGGATCTCTTGGCAGCTCCTTTCTTGCTGCGCAGGCGCTGAACACGGAGGGTCTCGCCCCCGGGCTGCGCGCCTTGGAGCCGGGGCGCCCCCTTGGAGAGGAGGTGGTGGAGGCATCTCCTGATCCTCGCCTCCTGCGCGGAATGGAGGGCGAGGCAGCGAGAGGGGCGGCAAGGGGGAGCCCCCTGCGGCGCTGACGAGCTCGGTGATGCGGGCGAGCCAGTCTTCGTAGAGGTCGTCGATGGGGCGGTAGTGCAAGAATTCTCTTGCCAGGAGCAGCGCGGCGTGCGCGTCCGTGGGGGCGCGACGGGCGTGGGACGACGAAGCAGCTGGAGTCAGCGACGGTGTGGCGGTGCGGCTTTCCTGCCGTACCGAAGGATGCTGGGATGAGGCCTGCTACTCGTTCCCCACCGAGCCGGTGGCGGCGTTGGCGGCAAGCGATGGGGAACGGCGAGGGCGTCCGCCGACGGGCGCCGTCTGGGCGACGCGGGTGGCGAGAGTAGCCCGGCACTCAGCGCGAGCCCGACGAGCATCAGCCATGGACACGACGGAAGATCACACGCGAACGGCGGAAGAAAGATTCCGGCGTACCCCTACCTGGCGCGCCAAATGTCAGATTTCGGGTTCCGACAGACCCTTGAGGTTCGAACACTGGGGTGCGCGCGGAGATCTCTCCCCTACCGATCTACGTCCAATCTTCTCGCGTGATCTAAGCTGGAAACAACGAACGACATAGGGGACACAAGGTTTATACTGGTTCGGGCCACCGTTGTGGTGTAATACCCTACTCAAGTGTGTGGTGTGGTGGATTGCCTCAGGGGCTGATGATGAATAGTACAAGGGAAGAACAACGTCGCGAGAGGTGTTCTTGAGCTGGTGCGATGAACTACTAGGGTGAGTTCAGTCGCCTCTCTCCCTCTCTCTCCTAGGGCTCTACCAGATCTCTGGATGTTTTCTAGATGTCTCTACTCTGTGGTGGCTAGCTCTATTTATAGAGGCCCTGGGCCTCTCCCCAAATAATGAGCGGGAAGGGTGCCAACAATTGGCCATTTTGAAAGGGAACATGTAGTACAAGTTATCCTGACCAAAGGTGGTCTTCGGCTACCAAAAGTACTAGTGATGACGCCGTCTTGGGCTCCACGGTGACTTCCATCCTGCCGCTCTGCTGGTCTTGGTCTCGTTGCACCGGAATGGCAACCTTTGCCTGATGCCTTGGCCTGTGCTTGTCCCCTTTGCACCAAAGAGGAAACAAGGACACTGCGCAGGCCGACGCCCGCCTGGCGCCCGCCTGGTTTCGATCGTCATGGCTTGCGTCACGGGCTCTTCGCGAGGTACCCCTGCCTTGATCTCTCCGCCTCCTCACAAGCCTGCCTGATGAGGCTGCCTCTGAGGAAGCTTCTTGTCGTCTGCCCCGCGAGGCTTGGCCCCTCGCGAGGGTCTTGAGCTTGAGCTGATGAAGATGGGCCGCGTTGGGCCCCCACTCGAGCCACGCCGCAGGCCGCAGGCAGGCAAGTCTGGGGACCCCCGTTCCCAGAACGCCGACAAGAAAGGCCAAAAAAAGAAAGGCCAAATAAAAAAAATAAAAAAATAAAAGGGACAATGCTACTATCCTCTTTCCACACTTGTGCTTCAAAGTAGCACCATGATCTTCATGATAGAGAGTCTCTTATATTGTCACTTTCATATACTAGTGGGAATTTTTCATTATACATTGTATATTCCAACAATGGGTTTCCTCAAATGCCCTAGGTCTTCATGAGCAAGCAAGTTGGATGCACACCCACTTAGTTTTTTTGTTGAGCTTTCATACATTTATAGCTCTAGTGCATCCGTTGCATGGCAATCCCTACTCCTCGCATTGACATCAATTGATGGGCATCTCCATAGCCCGTTGATTAGCCGCATCAATGTGATACTTTCTTTTTTTGTCTTCTCCACACAACCCCCATCATCATATTCTATTCCACCCATAGTGCTATGTCCATGGCTCGCGCTCATGTATTGCGTGGAAGTTGAAAAGGTTTGAGAATACTAAAGTATGAAACAATTGCTTGGCCTGTCATCGGGGTTGTGCATGATGGGAGCATTTTGTGTGACAAAAATGAAGCATCGCCAAACTATATGATTTTGTAGGGATGAGCTTTCTTTGGCTATGTTATTTTGAGAGGACATAATTGCTTGGTTAGTATGCTTGAAGTATTATTGTTTTTATGTCAATATTAAACCTTTGTCTTGAATCTTATGGATCTGAATATTCATGCCACAATAAAGAAAATTACATTGATAATTATGTTAGGTAGCATTCCACATCAAAAATTCTGTTTTTATCATTTACCTACTCGGGGATGAGCATGAATTAAGCTTGGGGATGCTTGATACGTCTCCAACGTATCTATAATTTTTGATTGTTCCATGCTATTATATTATAAATCTTGGATGTTTTATATGCATTTATATGCTACTTTATATGATTTTTGGGACTAACCTATTAAACTAGAGACCAGTGCTGGTTTATGTTTTTTCCTTGTTTTTGAGTATCGCAGAAAAGGAAAACCAAACGGAGTCCAATTGACCTGAAATTTCACAGAGATTATTTTTGGACCAGAAGAAGCCCATGGAGTATCGGAGATGGGTCAGAAGAGTCCCGAGGCACCCACGAGGGTGTGGGGCGCGCCCCCTACCTCGTGGCTGCCTCGGGGACCCCCTGACTTGTTCCCGACTCCAACACCTCTTATATATACCCAAAATTCCAGAAATAAACCTAGATCAGGAGTTCCACCGCCGCAAGCCTCTATAGCCACTGAAAACCAATCTAGACCCATTCTGGCACCCTGCTGGAGGGGGGAATCCCTCTCTGGTGGCCATCTTCATCATTCCGGCGCTCTCCATGACGAGGAGGGAGTAGTTCACCCTCGGGGCTGAGGGTATGTACAAGTAGCTATATGTTTGATCTCTCTCTCTCTCTCTCGTGTTCTTGATTCAGAATGATCTTGATGTATCGCGAGCTTTGGTATTATAGTTGGATCTTATGATGTTTCTTCCCCTCTACTCTCTTGTAATGGATTCAGTTTTCCCTTTGAAGTTATCTTATCGGATTGAGTCTTTAAGGATTTGAGAGCACTTGACGTATGTCTTGCATGTGCGTATCTGTGGTGACAATGGGATATCACGTGATCCACTTCATGTATGTTTTGGTGATCAACTTGCGAGTTCTGTGACCTCGTGAACTTATGCATAGGGGTTGGCACACGTTTTCGTCTTGACTCTCCGGTAGAAACTTTGGGGCACTCTTTGAAGTTCTTTGTGTTGGTTGAATAGATGAATATGAGATTGTGTGATGCATATCGTATAATCATACCCACGGATACTCGAGGTGACATTGGAGTATCTAGGTGACATTAGGGTTTTGGTTGATTTGTGTCTTAAGGTGTTATCCTAGTACGAACTCTAGGATAGATTGAATGGAAAGAATAGCTTCGTGTTATTTTACTACAGACTCTTGACTAGATCGACCAGAAAGAATAACTTTGAGGTGGTTTCGTACCCTACAATAATCTCTTCGTTTTTTCTCTGATATTAGTGACTTTGGAGTGACTCTTTGTTGCATGTTGAGGGATTGTTATATGATCCAATTATGTTATTATTGTTGAGAGAACTTGCACTAGTGAAAGTATGAACCCTAGGCCTTGTTTCAACGCATTGCAATACCGTTTTCGCTCACTTTTACCACTTGCTACCTTGCTGTTTTTATATTTTCATATTACAAAAACATATATCTACCATCCATGTTGCACTTGTATCACCATCTCTTCGCTGAACTAGTGCACCTATACAATTTACCATTGTATTGGGTGTGTTGGGGACACAAGAGACTCTTTGTTATTTGGTTGCAGGGTTGCTTGAGAGAGACCATCTTCATCCTACGCCTCCCACGGATTGATAAACCTTATGTCATCCACTTGAGGGAAATTTGCTACTGTCCTACAAACCTTTGCACTTGGAGGCCCAAACGTCTACAAGAAGAAGGCTGTGTAGTAGACATCACACACCAACGCCACGAAGGCTCACCCTATTCTCCTTGGGATATCGCCACGAAGGAAATTCCCAACCACTAGTGGTAGACCTTGAGGCAGCCTCCAAACCTTCACAAAATTTCCGGGGGACAAATCACAAGATGATTCCTCACCGGAGCACTACTGCCTAGTAGTCTCCAACCTCCAAGAGTAACAAGATCAAGGGGGGATGCTCAAGACTGGCTCAAATCACAAATTGCTTTGGTAAAAAGAGAGGAAGAGTGGGTGTATGCTTATATGAAATCTTTCTCAAGAACTCTCAAAAATCTCTTTGGGGTCTAGCACAAGAAGGCTCAAATCATTCTCTCTCAAATCCCACCAAAAGCAACTAATGCTATGGAGGGATGGGAGAGGAGAGGAACAATGGAGGAGGTCAACAAATGAACCCTAGATCCATGGGATAGTGTCCCCCAAAATGGATTGGAGTTTTGAGGCTTGGGGGAGGAGGATAGAGCTCAAAAGAATGGGGAAATCTTAGATTCAAAAGCTCTACCTCGTTGGGGAAGAAGGGTTCCTTATATAGCGCCCCACCAAATCTGCTCGTTATGCTCCGAAAAACGCAGCCTGGAACTTCTAGGAACACCCGGAACTTCTGGCCCCTGAAACCTCCGGAAGGCCCAGAACTTCCGGACTCCCTTCGGCCAGATGTATGGAAACTTTTAGTTTAGCCCGAAACTCTTCCCGGAACCTGCCCGGAAATTCCGTCCCCACATAAAACAACCAGCATACCGAAATTAAAACATGCATAACTTTTTCATACGGACTCTGATTTTGATGATCTTGGGCTCGTTTTGTAGCAATTGAAAAGCTCCAGGTCCTCACATAGAGAAATAACCAATATCAAACAAAATGGATGATGGAGTCAACACAAAGGTTTGAGCATAGAATTTGTGGAACCCTTTTTGGCTTAGGATTTTACTTTGGAATGTATGGTAGGAGTGGAATTGTGTATAGAAGATGTTGACTTGAGCAAATCCATCACGGACCCCTTTGATCCCCTCTTAATAGTGCGGGGTACCTATAGCTCAATAAACATAAAAGGGCTACAATAGATAGCTCCTAGAAATTCATTCTTGGGCATATACATCTTCTGATGGTCGTTGATCTATGCAACTACAACCAAAGGAACTAATACCTTTGACTAGAGCATTCCACTTGAGCTTAATGTTGACATTTTTTTATTGGCTCAAGATGGAAGCACAAGCTTGATCACATTATTTTATGAAGATTTCAAATAGCTCCCCCATAAGCCATGCGAGGAGAACTTCATTGTATCCCATCTTCATATGTCCATAATGTGATCATCCACAAGCTTCAAGCATGTAATACTTCAGGATGCTTATCTTGAACTTGCCCTTGTTAAGCATGATCGCCATTATTTGATGTCATCCTCTCATGGATAATAGGAATCTTCATCTTGATGCAAGCCCATGAGAGTCACCTAGCCCACATAAATATATATAACACATAGTATGGGTTAGTACATGCAATGTAACTGACCAATACGTACCATACCACAAAAACCCATGTGGTACATTATTTGTGCTTGTGTGTTGACCATATTTGAATTCAATCTTTGATTTTCATCTAGGTGACATTTATCTTTGCTCCATGATTAATCTTGATGTCTTGAAGGCCATATTGAACTCTTAAGAGGTACAATGAATTCTTCACTTGAATTACTTGCTTCAAGACATAATCTTACATAACTCAACATATGAGAGCATCATGCTTCTAATCTTCAAGCCATATGGGAATTCTTCTCTTTAATCATTCCCTCGAGAACTTGATCCATCATGATTCAGTCATTGATCTCAATCTCGATGAATGTAGAGGGCATTCATTTCGAATTCATTCAATTTCTTCTTGCATTACCCATGGAACAAACTTTCATATGTTTCTTGATGCCTTTGTTTCTTCATAGGAATTGTCATTCATTATCAAGTCACAATGCATGTGTTTGTATTGATGGATTACATCCTTCAATTCATCCAATATTATTCATGCATTGCCAATGGGACTTTCCTTCAAATGTATAACTCAATGCAAACATTGGTCCATTAGGATTGTCATCAATCACCAAAACCACACATGGGGACTATGTGCACTTTCAACACTGTCGTTACCATGACACCCTTGCCATAGAGCTAGTCATGCGGGTTGTTGTTTGGGCACGGGCATGGCCACAGGTGGAGAACTGTTGCTCCTACCGGACGACACGAAGGTGTGCTCGAAAACTGGTAAATTGGCGCAAAGGTCAACAAGTGTATCACAACCCGAACAACAACCACATGTGGGTAGAAATTGGACGTTGTGCGATATGTCATTTTGCTACCGCAGGGTGAAGCTGAGATGATCGGTTTACTCTCCTCGCTGGAGCTCAAGCCATGATGCCACTGATGGCCTACAATTTCAAAGTTATAGGACAAAATGAGACTTCTCCAATAGGTTTAGGACCTAAAACCACAGTTTCGAAGTTATAGGACTAAACTGGCACACCTCCAGTAGTTTTAGGATCTAAAGCTGCAATTTTAAAGTTACAGGACTAAACTAACACACCTTCAATAATTCTAGGACTTATGATGCATTTTACTCTTCTAATAAACTACATGTACTATATTCACCCAATTGTTGTGGTATCTGTATGTGTGCTGCCATATGCATGAATACATACAAATTTCTCTCATAACCCTAGGAGTCATCATATACATTTGAATTGTCATCCAAAAACATAAAGTGGATATCATAAAATGTGTCAATGTTAAAAATTTGAGAACACCATAGCACACACCAAGTTCTCATTCAAAAACTTGTAATAAATTAATTGCCCATTTCCTTTCAAATGACTAAGTATTTGCATGGAAATATGAGTATCATAATACATACAGATTCACTTGCATTCCAAAATGAGGCACACCCGACGGCACATGAGCTAGATCAGACTTATGTCATGGTGATGGCATGTGTCGTACACACATATAGTAAACCCAAAAAAGAATGGTGACAAATATTTGTGAAAGTTCCAGTTTAACGCCAAGACGCCGCGTGTCCACCTGAACCATTGTGTTTTGAATAGAAATATCTCGCGACCCGAATTCCAGCTTTGTAAAATTTGCTTTATGTCCCCAGACCATAATAGCACCCAATAGATATAGTGGGATGCTTTATTAACTTCCCGCCCACCGCACCTAGCATGTGCAAATCCCTCATTTGTCGTTACCCAAACAGTATTCGAATCATTCACCCCTCTCTCTCCTCTCTCTTCCACACCACCATATTGAGCGTTCTTCATCTCCTACAACGATGGGCACGCTTTAGTACCACACCTAAGCTGCTCATCTACGATCTCGCCAACCGCACCATGCGCTCCACTGACACCATCAGTCTATGCAATGGATCTGCTTCACCGACATTGACTTCCACCCCATCGGGTCTGCTTCACCGATGCCATCTTCTACCTCACTGGGTCCGCTTCACGAAGCACATTCTTGGCTGGCGCCATACGCACTTCACCAACGCCCTCATCCACCACATAGTAGCATGATGTCTACTACACAACCTTCTTCTTGTAGATGTTGTTGGGCCTCCAAGTGCAGAGGTTTGTAGGACAGTAGCACATTTCCCTCAAGTGGATGACCTAAGGTTTAACAATCCGTGGGAGGCGTAAGATGAAGATGGTCTCTCTCAAACAACCCTGCAACCAAATAACAAAGAGTCTCTTGTGTCCCCAACACACCCAATACAATGGTAAATTGTATAGGTGCACTAGTTCGGCGAAGCGATGGTGATACAAGTGCAATATGGATAGTAGATATAGGTTTTTGTAATCTGAAAATATAAAAACAGCAAGGTAACTAATGATAAAGTGAGCACAAACGGTATTGCAATGCGTTGAAACATGGCCTAGGGTTCATACTTTCACTAGTGCAAGTTCTCTCAACAATAATAACATAATTGGATCATATAACTATCCCTCAACATGCAACAAAGAGTCACTCCAAAGTCACTAACAGTGGAGAACAAACGAAGAGATTATGGTAGGGTACGAAACCACCTCAAAGTTATCCTTTCTGATCGATCTATTCAAGAGTCCATAGTAAAATAACGCAAAGCTATTATTTCCGTTCAATATATCATAGAGTTTGTACTAGAATAACACCTTAAGATACAAATCAACTAAAACTCTAATGTCACCTAGATACTCCAATGTCACCTCAAGTATCCATGGGTATGATTATACGATATGCATCACGCAATCTCAGATTCATCTATTCAAACCAACACAAAGTACTTCAAAGAGTGCCCCAAAGTTTCTACCGGAGAGTCAAGACGAAAACATGTGCCAACCCCTATGCATAGGTTCATGGGTGGAACCCGCAAGTTGATCACCAAAACATACATCAAATGGATCAATAGAATACCCCATTGTCACCACGGGTATCCCACGCAAGACATACATCAAGTGTTCTCAAATCCTTATAGACTCAATCCGATAAGATAACTTCAAAGGGAAAACCCAATCCATTACAAGGGAGTAGAGGGGGAGAAATATCATAAGATCCAACTATAATAGCAAAGCTCACGATACATCAAGATCGTACCACCTCAAGAACACGAGAGAGAGAGAGAGAGAGAGAGAGAGAGAGAGAGAGAGAGAGATCAAACACATAGCTACTGGTACATACCCTCACCCCGAGGGAGAACTACCCCATCCTCGTCATGTAGAGCACCGAGATGATGAAGATGGCCACCGGAGAGGGGTTCCCCCTCCGGCAAGGTGCCGGAACGGGTCTAGATTGGTTTTTGGTGGCTACGGAGGCTTCTGGCGGCGGAACTCCCGATCTATTTTGCTCCTCGAAGTTTTTAGGGTATATGGGTATATATAGGAGGAAGAAGTACGTCGATGGATCTCCGGGCTATCTACGAGGCAGGGGGCGCGCCCAGGGGGGTGGGCGCGCCCCCACCCTGGTGGGCAGCCCGGGACTCTTCTGGTCCATCTTCGATACTCCGTGGGCTTATTCTAGTCCAAAAATAAGTTCCGTGAAGTTTCAGGTCAATTGGACTCCGTTTGATTTTCCTTTTCTGCGATACTCTAAAACAAGGAAAAAACAGAAACTGACACTGGGCTCTAGGTTAATAGGTTAGTCCCAAAAATCATATAAAATAGCATATAAATGCATATAAAACATCCAAGGTTGATAATATAATAGCGTGGAACAATAAAAAAATTGTAGATACGTTGGAGACGTATCATAGCACTACACTACTGCCCTAGATCTACTTCCATATGTGGAGAACCAACGCAAGCGCATCACCCTCAACAACTCTAAAGTGACCCGCACTTTCATTGAGGATGCCCAAATGCCACAATGAACTTGGTAACCACAGATCCATGCATTATGTATTGTTCTAACATTGTTTGGATATCCTTTTATTATTCTCTTAGCTCATATGCCCATGCAACACTGACTTTTAACTATTATTTCTTAGATCATGGTGAGAGCGTGAGCTAGGGGGGAGAGATCTTCGTGCGCACCCAGTGTTCGAACCTCAAGGGTTTTGCCGGAACCCGAAATCCGATATTTGGCGCGCCAGGTAGGGGTGCACTGAAGCTTTCCGTCTGTTGATCCACGTTCCACCGCTCCACCGCATCCATGGCAAACGCACGTCAAGCCCGCGCCGAGTGCCGGGCCACCCTCGCCGCCCGTGTCGCTCAGACAGCCCCTGTCAGTGGGCCTCCCCGTCGTTCTCCATCTCCTGTTGCCAACGCCGCTATCGGCCCGACAGCAAATGAGCAGCAAGCATCATCACTTCACCCCTCCGTGCGGTGGGACGGCCGCAGCGCCACCCCGTCACTGACTCTGGCCGGCTCATCGTCTCATGCTCGCCGCGCACCCACGGACGCGTAGGCTGCGCTGCTCATGGCACGCGAGCTCCTGCTCTACCGCCCGATCGACGACCTCTATGAGGACTGGTTAGACCTCATTGCCGAGCTCGTCAGCGCCGCCGGGGGCTCCCCTGCACCATCCCTCTCGCTGCCTCGCCCACCTCTAGCCGCGGGCGATGTAGCTCACGGAGCGCCTCCGACGCCTCCGCATCAAGATGGCGCCCTCGCGCCGAGACGCACAGCTCATGGAGCGCCACCACCCCCTCCGCGTCAAGACGGTGTCCTCGCCCCAAGACGCGCGGTCCTGCGGTGTGATCCACCATGGCGTGTGCCCGCGCATGAATAAGGAAGCTGCCAAGAGGTTCCCCGACCGCAAGAAAATGCTCCAGCGCTCCCGGCGCCACCACGATAAGACCGCATGCTGCCTGTGGCGACGGTGCCCGAACAGCAAGGGCAGGATCCGCCCCTGCCAAGGACCGCGGTGGCCACCGCAGGCTGCCGCACCTTCACTCCTGAGCTGCGCACCGTCGTTTGGCTAGCCAAGCTCAAGATGGATCTGGCTCCGCGCTATGACGGTATCCCCGACCCCGCGGAGGTCCTACAGCTCTACGACCTGAGCACGGAGGCGGCCAACGGCAATGAAAAAGTCACGGCGAACTGGTTTCCCATGGCTCTCAAGGATGGCGCCTGTTCATGGCTCCTGAACCTGCCCACGGGATCAATCTCCTCCTGGGGTGAGATGCGCAACCGCTTCATCGCCAACTTCCAGGGCACTCGCAACCGCCCTCCGGCCGCGGGTCACCTGCGCCGCATCAAGCAACAACCGAGAGAGACCCTGCAGAAATACATCCAACGCTTCAACAACGTTCGTCTTAAGATCCCCAAGGTGACGGACGAGGCCATCATATCAGCATTTTCCGATGACGTCCGTGACATCAAGATGAAGGAGGAGCTCGCCATCCATGAGGAGCTATGCACAACTCTGGAGCTGTTCAACATAGCAACTAAGTGTGCAAGAGCTGAGGAGGGGTGTCTCTCCCTCCTCAAGCTCCATACTGCCGACCCAGAGGAGAAGAAGGCCAAGGTCATGGACGTGAAGCGCAAGGGAGTAGCCGTACTCGCGGCAGAGCCGGACATGAAGTGCGGCCGGGACCATCCCGAGTCATCCAAGGGCAGCCGTCCATTCTGCGCCTTCCACAATGTGCACAGCCACAACACCAATGATTGTCAAGAACTCAGGGCCATCCAATATGGACGCTTCAGTCGACGCCCCGAGCGCAATGACCGGGGCTACGACCGAGGAGGAGGACGAGGTGGAGGACGCTGGGACGACAGCGGCCCCCGCCAGGAGTGGCGTGACCGGCCTCGTGAGGACCACTGGCAGGAGCAGCCTCGTGAGGGCACCTGGCGCGACCAGCCTCGCGAGGACTATCCTCAGGGCAATCCTGGCCTCCCTCCACTGCCACCACCACCATGAAGGAACGACGACCACCATCAGGAAGAGGGGGCTGGGGGCTTCCAGGAGCCGCACGCCATCGCTTGCATCTTGGGTGGTGCTCGGGCCCCGGCTTCCCAGCGCATCTTCAAGCAGTTCTCTCGCGAGGTGAATGCATCCCTCCCCAGGCTCGAGGCCACGAGCCCGCTCAGGTGGTCCAAGTACGCCATCACCTTCAGCTCGGCGGAGCAGTTCAAATGCACGGTGACCGCCGTCATCCTCCCGATGCTATGCTCACCCGTCATCAGCAATGTCCAGGTCACCAAGACCCTCATCGACGGCGGTGCAGGGCTTAACGTCCTGTCTGTCGAGACATTCAACAGCCTCCAAGTGCCATACGATCAGCTTCAGCCCACCAAGCCCTTCTCAGGAGTGACTGACGGCTCCACCACCCCGATAGGGCAGGTCCGCCTCCCTGTCACCTTCAGTCAGCGTGACAACTACCGCACTGAGCTCGTCGACTTCGACGTTGCTCACATCCGTCTGCCATACAATGCTGTCCTTGGGTACCCAGCATTAGCCAAATTCATGGCAGTGAGCCCTCATGGCTACAACATCCTCAAGATGCCAGGAAGAGGCGGAATCATCACAGTCCCCTACGAAGAAAGAGATGAGGTGTGCTCCCTCGAGCGCGCCTTCCAAGCCGCAACATTCGAAGACCCTGACAGCAAGGGCACACAGTACCCTCCTGAAGCCACCCTTAAGAAGAAGAAGCAACTAGTCCGCACAGGACCTAAGGGGAGCGGCACCTCTAGCAGTGCCATATCAGGATCGGCACCCACACCTGGGGAGCCTCCCTCCCTCGCATAGGAAGGCACGCCTAGCGCCCTCCTCGGGCAGGGCTCAGGGGCTCTCTTCTGGAGGGCCTCAGACCTAGCCGACATCACGAGGGAGGCGCTTGGGCACCACGTGGAGGCGTGCTCCGTGGCACCTTTCCCTCAGGAGGGCACCGGGCGAGGAGCGCCCGATGCTCAGGAGTTCATCATCAAGGCCATCCAGGAGCTTCAAGAAGCAAGGGCAATATGCGGCGACCGCCGCCCACCTGGTGCAGCTCCCCATCCAGGCGAGGATGGCGGGCTGCGCGTCTGCGTCGACATCCCAGGGCTCAACAGGGCCGCATCTTAGGAGCGCCTCTGGCCTTCGCGCGCTAGCCGGTGAGAGGGTCCACCTCACAGCTATGTTCGCATGCCGTTTGGCCTGCCGAGCGTGGCAGCTGCCTTCCAGCGCAACCTATGAAGCATCCTGGCAACCCAGGAGGCCAGGCATCACGCGGTCCTGGCGGATATGGAGACGGTCCTCGGGGAGCCACCTGAGCCCCCAGAGCCTCCCGAGGCTTCGGGTCTTGGCGGCTCATGAGGAGTGACTTCTTCAGCGCGCACCTTCAGCTACCCCAACACTCCTTCGGCAACAAAACCAGGTGACATTTTCCAAGTTCATTCAGCTGGGAGCGCCCCTCGGGCTGCATTATTCCTAGGTCACATGGGCCTGTCCCTGCGGCGTGTATCCTCTTACATCTTTAGCTTACCTCACTGGGGGCGCCCCTTGGGCTACATCATCCTCAGGCCGCTCGGGTCCGTCCCAGTGGCATGTATCGTTCTTGCATTTATCTAAGCCAGTTTGTCCCTTGCATAAGCTATCTATGGTTATTACCTGCTTGATTGTCACCCATCGTGACCGCCCGCGTCGCTAATCTGCCCCATGCTCGTCCCGCAATGGGAGCTACTCATGCTGGCACGATGCTTGTGCTCGGGTCTGTCCCCGCAACGCTAAAAAATCTGAGCGGTCGAGCTCTGGCTCGTGGCACGCCCATGCACGTCACCTCACCAGACACTCAGTGCCTTCATCTTCTTGCGGAGCGACCAGTGGCAGACCGGCAATCATAGTGGCAATTTGTGTCCCTCCTCATGCTAACTGCAGGAACCTCCTGAGGACAATAGCAGGCGGTACCACGGGCTCCCTCTTCTCCCATGCAATTCGCTTGCGCGATAAAAGGGGGCTCCTTAGCATTGCGAGTTAGGAGATCTTACTGGCTCTCCAGCCCTCACCCCTGGCCTTGACCACGGCACCGCGACCTGGCATACCAGCAGCGGCTGAGCTCACTCGAGGGCCGGGACCTGAGGACGTAGAGCTCATAGAAGAGCGTGGAGAAGAGGGGGAGGCTCGCACGAGCCTAACCTAGCTACACTACGGCCGTCGACGCACGAGTTTGGAGCAGCACAAGGAACCGACTCTGGACTGCCAAGATAAGTTTCGCGCCCGGGTCTACCAAGCGCTACGGCATAGGATTCTCACTTGTTGCAGCCTTGTCACGGCAATGTCGCCTCCCTTTCCTACCTCTCGGTGGCTGCTTGCGCGCTAAAGGGGACCTCTTGAGCATCGCGCCTCAGGAGCTCTTACTGGACCTCGGGCCGCTCACCTCCTGTCCTTGACCATGCATCACGACCTGGCATACCAGCGACGGCTGTAGCCTGCCTGGGGACCGGGACCTGTCGGCGTAGAGCACCAAGCTGCCGCGGGGTTGGAAAGGGGAGACCGAGCCGAAACAGGACATGTGTTCGCAAATTTTCATAATAAGGATAATATCAACAAAAGACAGTACAGACCCTTTACACGCCCCCGCGGGGTCCATCTCGATTCCTCGCAGGGAACAAAAGAAGGGAGTTTCTAGGGGCCCTATCTACACGCGCTAGCGCGACCGATGCCATCATCAACAGTGGGCCATGGGAGGCCGGCGCCAACCCCATCCAGATCAATGACAATGGTGGCCAGACGTTGCGGCCTTGCTCCAGGCGCGGCGAGAGCTCGGGGGCACGTAGCTATCATCACTCGTCTCTGGGGTCTCGTAGGGCTCAGGAGAGTCGCTGGACTCCCAAGTGCCGCCACTACTGCTGGAGGAGCTGCTGGCAAAGCCAGCGGCAGGCTCGGCATTGGCCGTTGCGCCGTCCCAACGACCCCCTTCAGGACAACACTCCAAGCGGCGGCCTTCCTCGTCGAAGACCTTGAAAAACATCATGGAGGCGCCGTCGCACTCAAAATAGATGGCGAGGGTGCCTTCCGCACGACAGACTCGAGCAACCTCGCCCCTGCCGCGGGTCATGAAGATCTTGCCAGGGAGACGGCTTCAACCTCTGCTCCAGTCACCAGGGCGTCGCAGTCGGCGTGCTGCAGCCAAAGCTCGAGGGGGCCCCTCAGCGGCATATCGGCAGAGAAGAACTGTGGAAAGCAAATCCAAGTGCGCGGAGGCATTGCCGCCCACATCAAGAGTTCACACGAGGAGTCTGCAGCGTGGGCTCCTGGAGTGACGGCGTGCGTCAGCACGGCGCGGCGACCACGACCACGGCTTGGGCGGTGCCGCTCGCCGCCTCTCCCTCCAAAGCCCTCGCTTGGGCGTACAGAGGCAGCGGATACCCGGGAGGTGGCCGCTCGCACCAAGGCCTCAACACCTCCGGCCTCACGACTACGTCGCGGTGGTGGGACAGCCTCTTCTTCGGCGGAAGTAGCATGTGCTCATCACGGGGGGTTTTGCCCTTCTTTGCGGCCGAGAACCTCCGTATCGGTGCCATGAGTGTCACTGCAAGTGATGAAACAAGGGAGAAAAAGCGAGCGGAGCAGGAACGGATGAGCGATGGGGGCTCCGCGCCCTCCTCATTTATAGCGGGAGAAGGCCAACCGGCGATCCCCATGATCACAGGTAATGATGATTTTACTCTACATGCAGCAGGGACTCGTCAAGTCGGGCAGTTGCCAAGGCAGTGTGGGGAAGCGGAGATGCCCACGTCCCATCAATCGCCACGTGTCAACCGAGGACGCAGGCTGTTGGGGTCCATGGCGCTCCGCACTTGCCCCTTGGCTTCGCCTCAAAGCCAAGTCCGAGCGTGCCTTGGGCCCGGGGGCTACTGTCGGTGTCCTGGGAATGGGGGTCCCTAGACTTACCTGCCTGCAGCCCACGGCGTGGCTCCGCCAGCGGCCCCGTACGGTCCATATTCACCAGCAAACACTCATGACCCTCACGAGGGGCCGAGCCTCACGAGGCGAACGACGCAAGACCTCCTCGGGGGCGGCCTCACCAGGCTGGCTCACGAGGGGCGGAGAGATCAAGGCAAGGGGCACCTCGTGAGGTTCCTGTGACGCAAGCCATGACGACCAGGCCAGGCGAGCGCCAGCGCGCACCGTGTCCTCATTTCCTCTTTGGTGCTAAAGAGGCAAGCGCAGGCGAGGAGTCCCGAGGCATCAGGCAAAGGTTTCCATATCAGTGCAACAAGACCAAGACCAGCAGGACGGCAGGATGGAGGTCACCGTGGAGCCCAGGACGACGTCACCACCAGAGCCTTTGGCAGATGAAGACCACCTTTAGTCAGGATAAGTTGTACTAGTTGTCTCCCTTCAAATTTTGCCATTGCGGCATCCCTTCCCGCCAGCATTTGGGAAGAGGACCAGGGCCTCTATAAATAGGGCAAGCCACCACAGTAGGAGGCAACTGATCGGAGGCCATTCAGATCATCCTCATCCACACAAACTCACCAAGCACAAGAGCACCTCTCCTCAGGAGGCTATTCTTCCCTTGTAGCTGTTCATCCTCAGCCCAAGAGGCAATCCACCACACCACACTGGAGTAGGGTATTACACCATAATGGTGGCCCGAACCAGTATAAACCTTGTGTCCTTTGTTCCGCGAGTTCGATGTGCTTAGATCTGAGATCATGGTGAGAGCGTGAGCTAGGGGGGGAGAGATCTTCGTGTGCACCTCAGTGTTCGAACCTCAAGGGTTTTGCCGGAACGCAAATCCGACACACCCCGCTCATGGCCTGGCATTAAAGCCGTCATATCACAAACCCCAACAACTCCTAGTATCCCTAGCTACCACTCCTAGGGCCAGTTCTTTTGGCGGCTTAAAAAATAAGCCGTCTCTTCCCCAGCTTTTCCCATAAGACTAGTCACAGTGGAGAGTAAAATTAAGGCGCCTCACTCATTTAGTTGGGCTTCTAAACTACTACTAGTACCTCTGTCCTGGTTTATTCTTCACCATTGTAATTTGTACTAAATTTTGACCAAAGATTTAACTGATAAAATGTTAGTGCATGTGACATATGCACGTATTTAGAAAATGCATACAGATACATAAGGTTTCCAAACTTTTCCTTTTACATACTTAATTAAGGACGCTAATAATTCCCGAACATTCAGGATTTATCATTTGCGTCTCAAAACTAATGAGATCGCCTTATAGGAAACTAAACTATATACCTAATAAAAGCCACGATGCTCGCAGGAGCACTTGCAGCGTGCCACGAGTGCCCTGGTGCGCGGCCGTTTCCCAGCGCGCCAACACAACGCCTCTTCCTCAGCCTCACAACTCGCGAGGTGCTGATTGGCGGCTTGCTGGCGGGCGAGCGCGATCTCACCAGTGTGCTGATCCGACACCATAAGGCACTCCTCCTCGCTGGAAGCGTGCACCCAGTCCATGTACCGCCAAGCGTAGATGAGGCGCTTGGGCCCGACTGCACTCAGGGCTTTGGCATGGGCGTCCTCCGCTACCCTCACGGCCCTCGCACAAGCCTTCCGCCAAAGAGCCAATTGCCTGACTCTCACGGACGCGACATAGGCCTGCCAGGCAGCTTGCCCTGCGGCACGTGCTACCTCTTGAGCATGTGTTGGTTTTCCCTTGAAGAGGAAAGGGTGATGCAGCAAAGTAGTGTAAGTATTTCCCTCAGTTTTGGAGAACCAAGGTATGAATCCAGTATGAGATAACACGCAAGTCACCTAGTACCTGCACAAACAATCAAGAACCTCGCAACGAACACGATAAAGGGGTTGTCAATCCCTTCACGGTCACTTGCGAAAGTGAGATCTGATAAAGATAGTAAGGTAAATATTTTTGTTATTTTTGTTGTATAGATTGCAAAATAGTAAATGAGATGCGATGTAAATAAAAGAGATGCAATATAATAAGAAAGAGACCCGGGGGCCATAGGTTTCACTAGTGGCTTCTCTCATGATAGCAAGTATTACGGTGGGTGAACAAATTAGTTCCGAGCAATTGATAGAAGAGCGCATAATTATGAGAATATCTAGGCAATGATTACGAAATATAGGCATCATGTCCGTGTTAAGTAGACCGAAACGATTCTGCGTCTACTACTATTACTCCACACATCGACCGCTATCCAGCATGCATCTAGAGTATTAAGTTCATAAGAACAGAGTAATGCTTTAATCAAGATGACATGATGTAGAGGGATAAACTCAAGCAATATGATATAAACCCCATCTTGTTATCTTCAATGGCAACAATACAATACATGCCTTGCTACCCCTACTGTCACTGGGAAAGGACACCGCAAGATTGAACCCAAAGCTAAGCACTTCTCCCATTGCAAGAAAGATAAATCTAGTAGGCCAAACTAAACCGATAATTCGAAGAGACTTGCAAAGATATCAAATCATGCAAATAAGAATTCAGAGAAGAACCAAATATTGTTCGTAGATAAAATTGATCGTAAATCCACAATTCATCAGATCTTGGCAAACACACCGCAAAAATTATTACATCGAATAGATCTCCAAGAACATCGAGGAGAACTTTGTATTGAGAACCAAAGAGAGAGAAGAAGCCATCTAGCTAATAACTATGGACCCGAAGGTCTGTGGTAAACTACTCACACATCATCGGAGAGGCTATGGTGTTGATGTAGAAGCCCTCTGTGATCGAATCCCCTTCCGGCAGATCGCCGAAAATGGCCCCAGATGGGATCTCACGGGTACAGAAGGTTGCGGCGGTGGAAAAGTGGTTTCGTGACTCCCCCTCATGTTTTAGGGTATAGGAGTATATATAGGCGAAAGAAGTATGTCGGTGGAGCTCCGTGGGGCCCGCGAGGGTGGGGGGGCGTCTACCCCCTGGGTGCGCCCTCCTGCCTCGTGGAAGCTTCGCGGAGTTCCAAACTTCAACTCTAAGTCTCCTGGTTTGCGTTTGTTCCAAGAAAGATCCTCGCGAAGGTTTTGTCCCGTTTGGATTCCATTTGATACTCCTTTTCTGCGAAACACTAAAATAGGCAAAAAAAATAGAAACTATCACTGGGCCTCCGGTTAATAGGTTAGCCCCAAAAATAATATAAAAGTGCATATTAAAGCCTATTAAACATCCAAAATAGATAATATAATAGCATGGAACAATCAAAAATTATAGATATGTTGGAGACATATCAAGCATCCCCAAGCTTAATACATGCTCGTCCTTGAGTAGGTAAATGATAAAAACAGAATTTTTGATGTGGAATGCTACTTAACATAATTTTCAATGTAATTTCCTTTATTGTGGCATGAACGTTCAGATCCAAAAGATTCAAGACAAAATTTTAGTATTGACATAAAAATAATAATACTTCAAGCATACTAACCAAGCAATTATGTCTTCTCAAAATAACATAGCCAAAGAAAGATCATCCCTACAGAATCATATAGTTTGGCCATGCTTCATCTCCGTCACACAAAATGCTCCCATCATGCACAACCCCGATGACAAGCCTAGCAATTGTTTCATACTTAGCCTTTTCAAACTTTTTCAACTTCTACGCAATATATGAGCGTGGGCCATGGACATAGCACTATGGGTGGAATAGAATGGTGGTTGTGGAGAAGACAAAAAGGAGGATGATAGCCTCACATCAACTAGGCATATCAATGGGCTATGGAGATGCCCACCCATAGATATCAATGTGAGTGAGTAGGGATTGCCATGCAACGGATGCACTAGAGCTATATATAAGTGTATGAAAGCTCAACAAAAGTAACTAAGTGGGTGTGCATCCAACTTGCTTGCTCACGAAGACCTAGGGCAATTTGAGGAAGTCCATCATTGGAATATACAAGCCAAGTTCTATAATGTAAAATTCCCACTAGTATATGAAAGTGACAACATAAGAGACTGTCTATCATGAAGATCATGGTGCTACCGTGAAGCACAAGTGTCGAAAAAGAATAGTAACATTGCCCCTTCTCTCTTTTTCTCTCATTTATTTATATTTTTGGGGTATTTCTCTTTTTTATGGCCTCTTTTTTCGTCCAGAGTCTCATCCTGACTTGTGGGGGAATCATAGTCTCCATCATCCTTTCCTCACATGGGACAATGCTCTAATAATGAAGATCATCACACTTCTATTTACTTACAACTCAAGAATTACAACTCGATACTTAGAACAAAATATGACTCTATGTGAATGCCTCCGGCGGTGTACCAGGATGTGCAACGAATCAAGAGTGACTTGTATAAAAAATTATGAATGGTGGCCATGCCACAAATACGATGTCAACTACATGATCATGCAAAGCAATATGACTATGATGAAGCGTGTCATAATAAACGGAATGGTGGAAAGTTTCATGGCAATATATCTCGGAATGGGTATGGAAATGCCATAATAGGTACGTATGGTGGCTGTTTTGAGGAAGGTAAATGATGGGTTTATGGTACCGGTGAAAGTTGTGCGGCAAAAAAGAGGCTTGCAATGGTGGAAGGGTAAGAGTGCGTATAATCCATGAACTCAACATTAGTCATAAAGAACTCACATACTTATTGCAAAAATCTACAAGTCATAAAAATCAAGCACTACGCGCATGCTCCTAGAGGGATAGATTGGTAGGAAAATACCATCGCTCGTCCCCGACAGCCACTCGTGAGGAAGGCACTCAAAGAACACCTCATGCTTCAAATTTTTCACACAACGTTACCATACGTGCTTGCTACGGGACTTGCAAACCTCAACATAGGTATTTCTCAATTTCACAATTACTCAACTAGCACGACTCTAATATTACCATCTTTATATCTCAAAACAATTATCAAGTATTAAACTATTCAATGCACTCTATATGAAAGTTTTTATTATACCCATCTTGAATGCCCATCGTATTAGGACTAATTTTATA
Source organism: Triticum dicoccoides (assembly GCF_002162155.2). Lineage (NCBI taxonomy): Eukaryota > Viridiplantae > Streptophyta > Magnoliopsida > Poales > Poaceae > Triticum > Triticum dicoccoides. The sequence continues at coordinate 275,546,577 of NC_041380.1, read as the reverse complement.
ACCAAAGAAAATTGCCATGATGTTCTAAAAGACTCTCAAAATAATATAAGTGAAGCATGAGAGATCAATAATTTCTATAAACTAAAACCACCACTGTGCTCTAAAAAGATATAAGTGAAGCACTAGAGCAAAATTATCTAGCTCAAAAGATACAAGTGAAGCACATAGAGTATTCTAATAAATTCCTATTCATATGTGTCTCTCTCGAAAGGTGTGTACAGCAAGGATGATTGTGGTAAACTAAAAAGCAAAGACTCAAATCATACAAGACGCTCCAAGCAAAACACATATCATGTGGTGAATAAAAATATAGCCTCAAGTAAAGTTACCGATAAATGAAGACGAAAGAGGGGATGCCTTCCAGGGCATCCCAAAGATTAGGCTTTTGGTTGTCCTTGAATTTTACCTTGGGGTGACTTGGGCATCCCCAAGCTTAGGCTCTTGCCACTCCTTGTTCCAAAATCCATCAAATCTTTACCCAAAAACTTGAAAACTTCACAACACAAAACTCAACAGAAAATCTCATGAGCTCCGTTAGTATAAGAAAGCAAACCACCACCTTAATGTACTGTAATTAACTCATTATTTATTTATATTGGTGTTAAACCTACTGTATTCCAACTTCTCTATGGTTCATACCCCCCGATTTTAGCCATATATGCATCAAAATAAGCAAACAACACACGAAAAACAGAATCTATCAAAACAGAACAGTCTGTAGCAATCTGGAGGTTTTGAATACTTCTATAACTTCAATTTTTTTGAAAACTTAGGAAGACCTAAATAATTTGTATATTGATCTACTTCAGTTGGAATTGGTATTTTATCGCTCTCTGGTAAAAAACGAAAATTATTTTCCTGGGCACATACTTTCTATTTTTATCAGCAAGATCGAACAACAATCACCCAAGAAGATCCTAAAGGCTTTACTTGGAACAAACACTAAATAAAAAATAGAAACACAATCATAACAGAGGCTAGACAAATTATTTATTACTAAACATGAACAAAAAGTAAAGAACAAAAATAAGATTGGGTTGCCTCCCAACAGGCGCTATCCTTTAACGCCCCTAGCTAGGCATAAAAGCGAGAATAGATCTAGGTATTGTCATCTTTGGTATGCAATCCATAAGTGGATCTCATAATTGATTCATAAGGTAATTTAATTTTCTTTCTAGGAAAGTGTTCCATGCCTTTCCTTAACGGAAATTGAAATCTAATGTTTCCTTCTTTCATGTCAATAATTGCACCAATTATTCTAAGGAAAGGTCTACCAAGAATAATAGGACATGTAGGATTGCAATCTATATCATGAACAATGAAATCTATGAGCACATAATTCCTATTTGGAACAATAAGAACATCATTAATCCTTCCCATAGGTTTCTTAATGGTGGAATCCGCAAGGTGCAAATTTCGAGAACAATCATCAAATTCGCAGAAACCTAACACATCACACAAAGTTTTTGGAATCGTGGAAACACTAGCACCCAAATCACACAAAGCATAGAATTTTCATAATCTTTAATCTTAATTTTAATAGTAGGTTCCCACTCATCATAAAGTTTTCTAGGAATAGAAACTTCTAGTTTAAGCTTTTCTTCATAAGATTGCATTAAAGCATCAACGATATGTTTAGTAAAAGCTTTATTTTGACCATAAGCATGAGGAGAATTTAACACGGATTGCAACAAGGAAATACAATCTATCAAAGAGCAATTATCATAATTAAATTCCTTGAAATCCAAAATAGTGGGCTCATTGCTATGTAAAATTTTGACCTCTCCAATCCCACTTTTATTATCAAGATCTAAAAACTCCGAATCATTGTGACGCCTTTTAACTAAAGTTGACTCATCTCCACTCCCATCTTTATCAATATTCATATTGGAAAACAAAGATTTAATAGGAGACACATCAATCACTTTTAGATCTTCATCATTATTATCATGAAAACTAGAAGAACATGCTTTCACAAAGCAATTCTTTTTAGCACGCATCCTAGCGGTTCTTTCTTTGCATTCATCAATGGAAATTCTCATAGCTTTGAGAGACTCATTGATAGCAAGCTTAGGTGGAATAGATCTAAGTTTCAAATAATCAACATCAAGAGAAATTCTATCCACGTTCCTAGCCAACTCATCAATCTTAAGCAATTTTTCTTCATCCAAAGCATTGAAATTCTTTTGCGAACTCATAAATTCTTTAACACCAGTCTCAAAATCAGAGGGCATCTTATTAAAATTTCCATAAGAATTGTTGTAGGAATTACCATAATTATTAGGGGAATTATTAGGAAACGGTCTAGAATTAAAATTCCCTCTATTCGCGTTGTTACCAAAATTGTTCCTACCAACAAAATTCACATCCATAGATTCATTATTATTCTCAATCAAAGTGGACAAAGGAATATCATTAGGATCATAAGAAACACTCTTATTGGAAAACAATTTCATAAGTTCACCCGTCTTTCCACTCAAAACATTAATCTCTTCAATCGCATGAACTTTTTTACTAGTGGATCTTTTGGTGTGCCATTGAGAATAATTAACCATAATATTATATAGGAGTTTATTAGCTTCTCCTAAAGTGATTTCCATAAAAATGCCTCCCGCGGCCGAATCTAAAAGATTTCTAGAAGCAGAATTCAATCTGGCATAATTTTTTTGAATAATCATCCATAAATTCAAACCATATGTAGGGAAATTACGTATCATTAATTTCATCCTCTCCCAAGCTTGTGCAACATGCTCATGATCAAGTTGCTTAAAATTCATAATATCGTTTCTAAGAGAGATGATCTTAGCGGGAGGAAAATACTTAGAGATAAAAGCATCTTTTGCACTTGTTCCATGAATCAATACTATTTTTAGGCAAATACGAAAACCAAGCTTTAGCAAGATCTCTAAGTGAAAAAGGAAATAACTTCAATTTAACAATATCATTATCCACATCTTTCTTCTTTTGCATATCACACAAATCAACAAAGCTATTTAGATGGGTAGCGGCATCTTCACTAGGAAGGCCGGAAAATGGATTTTCATGACAAGATTCAGCAAAGCAGTATAAATTTCACAAGATTCATCATCGGTAAGAGGAGCAATCGGAGTGCTAATTAAATCATTGTTGTTGGTATTGGAAAAGTAACATAATTTAGTATTATCTTGAGCCATCATGACAAACAATCAATCCAACACACAATCACACAAGAAGCGAGTGAAAAGAGGCGAACGAAAAAGGGGCGATTAAAATGGCAAAGGTGAAGTAGGGGAGAGGAAAACAAGAGGTAAATGGCAAATAATGTAATGCGAGGGAGAAGAGTTTATGATGGGTAGTTGGTATGTCTTGACTTGAGCGTAGATCTCCCCGGCAACGGTGCCAGAAATCCTTATTGCTACCTATTGAGCATGCTTTAGTTTTCCCTTGAAGAGGAAAGGGCGATGCAGCAAAGTAGCGTAAGTATTTCCCTAAGTTTTTGAGAACCAAGGTATCAATCCAGTAGGAGATAACATGCATGTCACCTAGTACTTGCACAAACAATCAAGAACCTCACAACCAACGCGATAAAGGGGTTGTCAATCCCTTCACGCTCACTTGCGAAAGTGAGATCTGATAAAGATAGTAAGGTAAATATTTTTGGTATTTTTGTTGTATAGATTGCAAAATAGTAAACGAGATGCGATGTAAATAAAAGAGATGCAATACAATAAGAAAGATACCCGGGGGCCATAGGTTTCACTAGTGCCTTCTCTCATGATAGCAAGTATTATGGTGGGTGAATAGATTACTACCGAGAAATTGATAGAAGAGCACATAATTATGAGAATATCTAGGCAATGATTATGAAATATAGGCATCACGTCTGTGTTAAGTAGACCCAAACAATTCTGCATCTACTACTATTACTCCACACATCGATCCCTATCCAGCATGCATCTAGAGTATTAAGTTCATAAGAATAGAGTAATGCATTAGGCAAGATGACATGATGTAGAGGGATAAACTCAAGCAATATGATATAAACCCCATCTTTTTATCCTTGGTGGCAACAATATAATACGTGCCTTGCTGCCCCTACTGTCACTGGGAAAGGACACCACAAGATTGAACCCAAAGCTAAGAACTTCTCCCATTCCAAGAAAGATCAATCTAGTAGGCCTAACTAAACCGATAATTTGAAGAGACTTGCAAAGATATCAAATCATGCATATAAGAATTCAGAGAAGAACCAAATATTATTCATAGATAAACTTGATCATAAATCCACAATTCATCGGATCTCAGCAAACACACCGCAAAATGTATTACATTGAATAGATCTCCAAGAACATCGAGGAGAACTTTGTATTGAGAACCAAAGAGAGAGAAGAACCATCTAGCTAATAACTATGGACCTGAAGGTCTATGGTAAACTACTCACACATCATCGGAGAGGCTATGGTGTTGATGTAGAAGCCCTTCATGATTGAATCCCCCTCCAGCAGATCGCGAGAAAAGGCCCCAGATGGGATCTCATCGGTACAAAAGGTTGCGGCGGTGGAAAAGTGGTTTTGTGGTTCCCCCTAATGTTTTTAGGGTATAAGAGTGTATATATAGGCGAAAGAAGTATGTCAGTGGAGCTCTATGGGGCCCACGAGGGTGGGGGCATGCCTACCCCCCCCTAGGCGGGCTCTCATGCCACGTGGAAGCTTCGCGGAGTTCCAGACTTCAACTCCAAGTCTACTGGTTTGCGTTCGTTCCAAGAAAGATCCTTGCGAAGGTTTCATTCCGTTTGGATTCCGTTTGTTATTCCTTTTCTGCGAAACACTAAAATAGGCAAAAAAACAGAAACTATCACTGGGCCTCCGGTTAATAGGTTAGTCCCAAAAATAATATAAAAGTGCATATTAAAGCCCATTAAACATCCAAAACAGATAATATAATAGCATGGAACAATAAAAAATTATAGATAGGTTGGAGACGTATCAGTGCGCTTCTCTTCCTCGGCCTTCTTCTCCGCCTCTATTTTGGCGCGCTCTGCGAGAGACAAAGCCTCCCACAAGGCGACATCCATTTCTTTCCAAAGCTCCTCATGGCTGGGCGGCTCGGCGAGCGACATGGCGTCCTCCTCGTAACAGGGAGCCGGCGCGTCCTCCAACGCGCGTGCTGGCGAGATTGGGAACTCCACTGCATTCACATCGACGCGTTGCGGCGAGGAGCGAAACGCTGACGCATCCTCCTCGACTAGTGGTGGCGAGGAACGGAATGGCGACGCATCCTCCTCGACTAGTGGCGGCGAGGAACGGAACGATGATGCGTGACCGTCCATGCGGTGTAGCAAGGGGCGCCTAGGGCTTGGGAGGGGGGATGCCATGGTGGTCGACGTGAGAGGGAGGGGGAGGAGATAGCGATGAACATGAGCGTTCTTACAAATGTCGTGGGAGGCGCAATATTTATAGCGAGCAATGGCACACCTATGTAATATATGGACTGAGCTTCACTGACTTAACTGCAGGTCCAGTTGCATCACTGACATGTGGGCTAGATGCATGTTGGGCCCACATGTCAGTGACCCAATGCACCTACAGTTAAGTAACTGAAGCAGCTACGTGGGCATATTTGTTGGAGTAAATTACGGGTGAGGGAAGGGGTGGAAATATTGCTGGTCACAATGGATTGGACGAGCGCTTGGGAGGAGAGTCATGCATGCAGATTTTGTCCACACGGGGTGGAGTGGTGGGACTGCTAGAGGGAGAAGGAGAGTCAAGCAGGTGTTCAGATTTCAAGGTGCACTAAATTATTGGATGCAATGATTAAGGATGGCCATAGTGGTGGTAAAGTGGTACTCCCTCCTTTCCGGTTTATAGGGCTTAATTTGAAAATCTCTTCAACCAAGGTAGATGATGAATGGTGCAATTAATTCCGTAGTTTGCAAAAGTACATAATTAGTACTCTCATTTTTCTCAAAAAATTGTGTAAACCGATGCATTAATTACACCACATGCATGCATGACCACTCCTATAAAAATCTCAGTTGGTGGTGATGGTATTTCTGCCTCTGGACAACGTGAGCCGATCGATCTACTTGGAACCAACGGCTGAGATGTGTGAGCATAGAGACATGGCCTTGACACCGGAGGTACTGTATAGCAGATATTTACCCACCTCCGCCACTATATAAAATATAGAACTACTCATTCCAGCCTCATTTCCTTTTTGGTTCATCTCCTTGCATTCTTGCCGGCGGCGGGGAAGGTTCCTGAAGATGGAGTCCAGACTCTAGAAACCACTACGAATTTTTTTGAATCGAGCCCTTTAGGGGGAGGGAGGTAGTGGTACTCTAATAGCTAACCTTGTTGTGATGACTAGATAGGACATGGCACGCACCTGGACGGAGGAACTAGTCTGCATTGTGCATTTAAGTTTTGCCTGAAGTCAATGTACCTCTACTTTGACCAAACTCATAGAAAAATGTACATCAACATTCACAATGTCAAATGAATATTTTTATACTCATTATAAAACGTAGTTTTTATACTCATTGTAATTAGTATTCTAGATATTGATATTTTTAGTATAAATTTGGTAAAAAACTTTGCAAACGGTTTACGGAAGTAAAAAGGACCAGAGGGAGTATCATGCATGCGGAGTAGGCAAAAAAAATTCTCATTTATAGCCGGTCGAAGTCTCAAAGGGCGCGACCGCGCGAGGGAGGCGGAGGTCGTGGGAGGCGCAGCAGGTTGAGAGAATTAAGTGTAGTTACATCCACGCGTCGGCATGGCGTGCGAACAGGAAGAAGCTATACCGTCGGGCCTACGATATGGGTCAAGTAGACATGACCTCTAGTGGGTCCCACATAGTACTCGAGAACTCTTTGGGGGCTTGCAGCCGTTTATCCACCGGGGAAGCGAACAACCCCACGCCGTTCGCACGCCCTACTCGTCCCCGTCTTCTACATTACAATAGTTTGCTCCCAGTCGTCCCGTCCTTTGACATTACACTAGTTCAACTTCTCCTAACCCTCCTCGAAAATCCATGGCCTCCCAAATCTCCATGGTCGCCGCTGAGTACCAGGTTAGAGCCATCACCGGCGATGAGTTCATCATCATCTACACCCGTGGATCCGCGACGGTGAAAGGATGCCTTGCTCACTTCAGAAGCATGTTCGAAAACTAAAATGATGAGTGGGTCGCTGGGTAGATGTTGAGCACACCACATTCCTGGAAAGCGAGAAGATTCTAAAGGAGGCAGAGAAGAAGAAGCCCGCTATGATCCAGGTTTGTGTACATAACGTGTGCTTGGTCTACCACATATGCCATGCCGACATTGAGTGCCAGGATTTTAAGAACTTCCTCAAGGAAGAAAGAGTGAAATTTGTTACTGTAGACTTTAGGAACGACAGGGATGTCCTGGGTCGGATAGGCCTCTTGTAGGCCAGCCCTTCGATCTCCAGAAGGCAAGCCTGGTGTCCTCCTCTCAGCCTTCAATGCTGAACCTGGAAGCAGCCATGATTGATCCTTCGTACGCTAAACTGAAGAAACCTCACCACGAGTTTCATCATGCATGGGAGTCGAAGAAAATAGATGAAGATCACATCCTGTACGCAGCAATGGATTCCTACCTTTGTTTAAATGTCTACAAGGGTTGGATGAAGAAGCAGAGCCCAGTGTATGGTTCAAGCAAAGAAGCGGCGACGAGGAGGAAGAGGAAGAGGGGCGAGGACGAAGTCGAGGACGTGGACTCGGACTCCGAGTAAGGTGGCAGTGTCATCGCTCATGCTGGTTCTACTACAGTGTCAAACGGACTAGTTGCTTAGTTTTATTCCAGGGGGCGTGTTGTGTTGAGCCCCCAACAGAACTATGTTTATGTTCTTTCTTGTTATTTGAACTTTATGTTCTTTCTCGTTATTTGAACTCTTTAGTTTGTATAGTAGTACTAGTACTATGTCTTACTACTGTTCTTCTTGGAGTTGGTACTACTGCTTGTATCTTCGTGTTCCTACTATACTTAATACGTTCATACTAGTAGTATAATTTGGGTTAGTCGATTTATGAAAGAACTTCGACGGAGCGAAGGAAGAAGACGGCAGAGAAGCTACCCCAGTATCTATATTAGGGTGGTAGGGTGCCCATGATCTATCTTATGAGTGTTGGGTGTGGAATGCAGTTCGCCGAAGAAAATGGATTGTGCCCAGGGTTAAACGGATGGCGGGGGTGGGGGGAGCATGGTGGTGGCAGGTGGTTCAGGGGAAGGCGGGACGGCGGCGGCAGGCGGTTAGGTGTGTGGCGGGTCAGAGGATGAACCGTGCATCAATTTCGGAGGTTGAAGAAGCCCTTCCAGCCATCCATGTTGCATCCAACGGCTCAGAAGACTCGACTAACCCAAATTGCTCCTTCTGATTGCAGGATCAACGTGGCATTCAAGGTCTCCAAGGTAGATTCTGCTTCCGCACCCAGTTTGCGGGCTCGGCGCATGCGTGACCGGCTTCCGCCACTATAGCCACCATGCACGCCTCATCCGTGCGAGCGGAGACAACAATGACACGCTATTTCCTCCTCGTCAGCGTGTTGCAGCATGCGCTCGTCCTCCTCTTCGTACGCTGCGTGCATAGACGCGGCTCCACCATCTACTCGCGTGCTTGGCAGCGTGGCGGCATCACAAGGAGGGACTGTAGACGACGTGAGCGGGCGAGCCTTCAGCTTCATGGTATAGGGATGGCGGCGACACGGTGGTGATGGGCGAGAAATGGTTGGCTGGAGCAGGCGGGCGCCGACATGCACAAGGGCGACGGCATATTGCTAAGTGCGCGTATGGGAGCTTAGTTTAGTTTTATATAGGGTTGGTCAAACTTAAAAGAAAACCGTACTGGTACACGTAAACATTAGACTGAGGCAACGCTTATATTAGTTACCACAACCACGATACAGAATCTTGTGCAAGTGCGTGAATCGCAGCCACGTGGTCGATCGAATGGTGCGTCACCTGGTCGCGCTCGAAGGACACCCACTGAACCTTTTTGCGTGTATGTGAAAACAATCCCCGAATATTACTCAACTTTTTTTCCTGGAAAAGTTCTTGACGCTAGAATATTTCCATATATTTGAATTTAGCTCCAGTTTGTGTTTATTTGGATTTGGACGTTTTAGGTGCACCCTAGTTTTTTTTAATACTGATTTTGTGTGTGCGTCTGAGAGAGAACGTGTGTATGTGTCCATATGTGTGTTGTGGCGGAAGGGCAATATGGAGACGGTGTGCATGTGATAGAGACATAGAGAGGTGTGAATGTGCAAATGATCATGCATGAGTGAGACATAGACAAATGCCGATACGTTGTGTATACATGAGAGAACAGTCTTCTATTTGTAATTGTGTGTGTGTGTGTGTGTGAGAGAGAGAGAGAGGAGCATCCGTAACACAACAACCATCTCTCCCGATTCGTTCGTCCCTCGCACGATCGCATGTAACACATGCATCAACGCACACATTTTGACACCCTCACCCGGCCCCTGCCCACCTCAAGGCCCACACATCGCTCTCTATCTCGCACGCACAATCTCTTCATGAAAACCTTATTTAGCATGTAGCTTTCCGTCACATACACACACATTTCTCTCCATAGGTTTGATTTCTCTCAATACATGACACACACACACGCACACACACACACACACACACCACACACACACTCCCCCTCCCCCGAGCACATAATTCATCCCCATCCAAGGCTATATGGCGACCACTCTCGCTTGTGCTTCTCTACAACCCAGCATGCACAACACCTCAACCTTCAAAGAGGGCATCGAGGAGATCGAAGACCAGCAACCACACTACACTAGAGAATGCGGGGCCAGTTGGAAGCAGGATGATGTGACGATGGCTGACTGACTCCTCCCCCTCCCTCTCTCTCCCGCACAAAATTACCAATCCCTCTCTCTCCCACACAAAATTATCAATCCCTCAACCCACGAGATCCTTCCCCTCTCGTCCATGTTTTTCCAGTTCTCTCATCAAACCTGTTGTCTCTTCTCCTTCCACGTCTACAGAATCTAGATGCACACACATCTCACGTATATTACATGTCTCCATCTATCTCACAGACCTAACTTCTTCCTCTCTCTTTCTCTCTCTCTCTCTCTGTCTCTCTCGTTATGTTTGTCTCCTACTCTCTTGTCCACATACACACAATCTTTCCCGCCCATTCTGCTCCATCTTTGCAAGCTCTCTCTACACGTTTCATTCACACATTGGGATGTGTTCAAAATGTTGCTTTTATAATGGATGATGTAGAGTTATGGTTGGTTTTGTCGCATCCTACAAAGTAATAACTATGAAATGCATTTATATTCTCATTTGATTGGGATTATGTGAGTTTGAGCATATTGTGAAGTATTATAGACCTCGTATACATCTTGGAATTCAACAATGATTGTAACTATTGAATTGTATAGACCATTACATTCGAAGTCAGTAGCCTAATATATTTATTTCACAATTACAACAAATGATTAATTCACTACAAACTAATAAATCAAATGTGTACTCCCTCCGTTTTTATTTAAGTTCGCGTATTTGCATTGGTCAAAGTCAAGTTTTGTAAACTCTCAAAAAGTTTATAACAAAAAATATTAACATATACATTAACAAATAAATACCATTAGATTCATTACTGAATGTACTTTCACATCGTACATATTTGTTATGGTAAATGTTTATATTTTTCTATAAACTTGGTCAAACTTTAGGAAGTTTGACTTCGGTCAAACCTAATATGCAGAGTTAATAAAAATCGGAGGGAGTACTAGTAGTTATTAGTACTACTCGCTAGTTCCTTAGCCCAATCACCCAACACGCCACATGGGGAGTCCAGCATCACAAAATTTTGAGGTCGGCGGGAAAATCTCCCGTGACCCTGATTTGAGCAGTGCAAAGTTACCATCATAATCTTCGGAACGGGTCTACGGATTACGCTTGGTAGGGGCCTGTTTTTGTTACTTTAGGTTCACCCTATGTGACGCCCCAAGAACGGAGCTTCAGATGTCTTCCGTGGTTTCCGGGTTTCGTCGTGTGATTTGGTTGGTTCATTGCATTCATCATTGCATCATGTGCATTGCATCATGTCATCATGCCATCATGTCATTTCTTTTCTTATCTCAACTAAATAATTGCATGGATCTTCGGTACATTTAAACCGAGGGAATTCACATGGTGATTCTCTTTATAACATATCCTCCCGATATTTGGGAGCTATATTAAATATTCCATTTGTTGGAATTAACCGGAACACACTTGCAAAATAATTCCCCATGCCTTTGTCCCATGCATCATCTCCTTCTCCTTTCCTTCTATTTCCTTTCTTTTGCAAGTGCCACCTTTCCCTTCTCTTTTAATGTTCATTCTTTTCCTATAAATTCTCGACCTTTCCTTCAACCTCTTTGTCAAATTTCAGATCCTTTGGAGTTGTTTTGGTTAGGTTCAAAAATGCCTCAAGTTTGAATCATATTTAAACCTGTTTTATTTTTCTACCTCTAAAAATATCCAAGGCAATTTTATCAAATAGAGGATAGTTCCAGGAGATTGAGCATATTTTTATATCTGAAAAACTCCTCTTCTAGCTCCTTGGCCTTTTTTTCTTTTATTGAAACTGTTTATTTATATAAACAGTGAGTAATGAAAAAGGAAAAAGGCTTTCCTGGGCTGGGCTTCCCCTGCTGCGCCAGCCGCAACCTGTAGCTAGGCCGGCCCATTCGGCCCAAGGCCAAGGCCCAGCCAGCCCCACTGGTTAACCCTAGCCGCCAGGGAGCTCGATCGCTTCCCCTCGCGCCGCCATCACCCTCCTGCCCGTTTCCTTCGATCCCCCCCTCGATCGATCTCACCCCCACGCACGCAGTTCCCAGGAACCGCTCGATCCCATCTCTCTCCCTCGACCATGTCCTCTGCCGCCGCCTCCTTCGAACCCCACAGCACCGCGCCCTAGACCTCTCTCTCTCTCTCGATCCTGATCCCCTCACTCGCATCTCTCCTCCTCGATCTGAACCTGTCGTTGCCTCGCTCCTCTCCGCCTTCGCGCCATGGCAGGAGCCGCCGCCAAACTCCTCCATCGCGCGCCCATCCCCCATGGCGTGCCACCTCGTCCCTGCCTCTCCACCACCTGCAGGTCACCGGCTTGGCACCATCGTCACGTCGCCGGAAAGCTTCGAGGCGAGCACCGCCTAGAGCTCATCCGCCCGGAGACGTCCTTCGTCTCGTCTGCGTCACTGGAGCCCATCCCCAAGTCCCTGGCCTGGCTCCGTTTTCCCTGCCGCCGCGCCTCCGTTCTGTCTCCTGCTGGAGGAGATGACCAGCAGTCAAGCTCCTCTGTCCCGATTCGTTGACTATGCCTGCATGCACATGTGAGGTTTGTGGCTGTTTGTACCAAAGACCGCGAGTACAACTACATTCACAACGCGCCGTGTACGACTACAACGTGAACAAGTACCATGACAACCTCCGAAGAACTCGGTTTCACCAAGTCCCACTTTTAGGGTGTTGTCGTCACAATTTTATCGTTGCAATTCTGGAATACCTGAGTTTCACCGACATCGAAAATCTCTTTTATGCAGTTGTTGGTGAGATAACCTCGACGCCACCCAGTACTGGGGCGGGAGTTCGGGAGTATTGCCATAGCTTGTATAATGGATGCTTTGAAGGTTGAGGTAAATGATTTCAGAAGGTTTCTTGGTTATGTGTTGAAGGATGGATACAACTGGATGTAGGATTTGTGTAGTTTTTGGGTGAGATATTATACTTCCCCTATATCCCCAACACCTGATTGCATAACTGGAAAGTTTTGGGAGGTTATAAGTGGGAATTCAAGTAGCTCCTAGGATATCTTTCCAACAGATGTATGATATGAAATTGGGGTTCGACGTCTAGTGGTCCGCCTATCCACGGTTGGTTTTACAGTGGTCTCGCTGTGTCTTAAAGAGTCCTTGGCTATGCTGACTCAGGGACACTTCGTATGTCATGTGCACTGCCTTGTACATGATGGTGCTGTACGATCGAGTCCGTGTAGGCCCCACCATGAAAACTTCGAACGAAATCTCTATCATATGTTTGTTCCGGCTTATTTTGCAAGCCAATACTTTGTTTTGTTTTTTAATTGTGGTATTCGAGTTGCTTCAATGTCAAGTGTTGATTCCATACCTTTCCTAAACGGTGTTCTCATACTCCGATGTGAATACTAATCCTTCTTGATCTTCGGGGTTGCCATCTCAATTTCTTTTGAACCGGTGTGTTTCGCTTCAAGTGGATCCAATCTTATCAACGTTAGCTAGATCAATTATCAGTTCTTCTCAACGGTGTTTGTTTCATCCATCTCCAAGTTGCCTTTGTTTTTCCTGCCCACCCACCCTTTTTCTTCTAGGACTCAGATTTTCTTATTCAAGTATCCTTTTATTGATGGGAAGCCTCTCCATTCCTTTTCCGTCAATGTTCTTATCCGGTGATTCTCATGAAGATTCTAATGGAGCTTCAAGTTCGTCATTCTTCATTATTTTCATCTCCGGTGGTTTCAAGCCAAGCTTTGTTGACCATATCCCTTTTCCTTGTTTCAAATGTTTTCTCCTGCCAGTGCACCTCTTAATCATTCACCTCCCGCTATACATTTGTTCCGGAGTGCTGAAAATATCTCAAAGATTCGCGTTTCCATTCCTAATTCCATTCAAGTTATTTCATGGTTGTCACCTTATTCAAGCCATTTAATTCAACTGGTGGAATCTCTCTTCTCAAGCAATCTTTTCAACGATGTTTCTTTTGAGTGGGCCCTAACCCATAGGTCTTTTCCCAGGATCTTACCTGACTCTTCTAATTTTACCGGAGCTATTCTCAAATCTTTTAAAGTTTGTCATAAGAATGAATTATCATCAGTCAAATGTCTTCTCCAAGATATGTCAAAATCTTTTCATCGTTGATTCAACCTTTCTAATTTTCATCCCAGAGTATCTCAACAATTTGGTGGTGTTTCTCGTCGTCATTCTCAAATTTTGAAGACCGAAAAAGAGTTTTTCCTCCATATCTTATCCGCTCTCTCAGAGATTCATGGTTCTAGCTTGAGGTCATTCTCTCATAATTGTTTTGATTGTGACAATTCTTTTGACCCATCCAGAGCAATTCAGGAGTCCTTGTAGTTTGATTCTCTAGAGCCCATCATTTCAGAAGACTTATTCATTCTCAGCTTTCAGCTATCATTCACCAAATCTTACTGGTTCATCATTCAAGTGTTCTCTAATCGGTTCGTGATTTTTTTGTTCTCTCACATCTTGATTTACTCAAGTATCTTCGTTCATTTTCAATTGTTACGGTGGTTCGTTCAAGATTTCTCTTCCTTTGTTATCATATCAATTGACTCGTTCTTTCCAATCCTACCGGTGATTCGTTGAAGACCTTCTCAAGTTTGCGCTATATCTCTCTTAATCCTTTCTACGAGAATAAGTAATATGCCAAATCCGTTGCTTGGCATCAATTTAATTGGTGAAGGATAAGCATAATGTAATTCTTATTCTTGTTTCATCGAGTGAATTCAATTCCTTATTCCGGAGGTTCATCATATCACATTCTCGGTTCGAGATGCTTTATCTTTTCTTTTTCCCGGAGTTCCTAGATCTCGCAATTACATCACCATGGAGATTCATCTAAATCATTGCAAGGCTTCGTTTGATCATTCTTTTATTACCGGAGTTCTCATGAAGGCTCGACATGGTGGTTCATCAAGGATTTAATTCCTCCTCGAAGTGTTCATCGAGATTCTTTTCAGAGAAGCTCAAGATTTCTTCATCTTGCAATCCGGAGTGCAATTCTTTCTACCATATCATTGGAGGTGGTATTATGTCATTCTTGATAATTTGAGCTTGTGTTTCATGATTCACATGTTGTCAAGAATGAGATATTTTAAATCCACCAATCTATTCGTTGGAGTTATCTTGCGTCATGTTCACCTAAAGCCTTCCCTAAGGATTGTTGCTATTTGTGGTTCTTATAAATGATCCAAGTTCTTCATCTATCCTCCCGGTGAAATACGTTTCTCGTCTTTTTGTTCATATCAATCCGATCTTTTGTTTCAATTAGTGGCAGAATTTCACCTCATAGTTTTGAAATGTTCTCCATAAGCCCACTACAACCTTATTCTTTTCGTTGCTGGTTTTCCAACATCTCCATTCGACCCTTCTCCTAAGGATGCCTTTTCAAGCTCTTTTGTGGCAGAAGTTGCCTTTTTCTTCTCCATTCTTTTATTTCAATTATGTATCTTCTATTCTTTTGTTCCGGAGGCATTGTGATGTTGCTCTCTTCAACCCATATTCTTGCTTTGTCAGGATCGTGCTCTTTTCTTGGTTTATCCATTTAACCTGAATGTTGTGTCCTCTGCTCAAGTTCTTTCATATTATCAAGTCTTTCATCTCTTTTCAACCGGAGTGCTACCCGGATCGGTTCTTTCCTATTCCTCTTTCTTAAAGGAGCCTTTCAACTTTGTTCATCTCTGTTGTATTATTCTTTTCAATTTGTTCAATCTTTTCTAGGTTCTTTGGTTTCACTCGTTTGTCAAAGAAGCAACTTAGTTTTACCTCTTCTCTTTCTCTTCCGTTTTCCCTCCGGTGCCATCCTAGATCTCGGGAGGAGATCCTCTCGTAGTGGTGGAGTGTTGTGACGCCTGAAGACCGGAGCTTTAGATGTCTTCCGTGGTTTCCGGGTTTCGTCGTGTGATTTGTTTGGTTCATTGCATTCATCATTGCATCATGTCATCATGCCATCATGTCATTTCTTTTCTTAACTCAACTAAATAATTGCATGGATCTTTGGTACATTTAAACCGAGGGAATTCACTTGGTGATTCTCTTTATAACATATCCTCCTGATATTAGGGAGCTATATTAAATATTCCATTTGTTGGAATTAACCGGAACACACTTGCAAAATAATTCCCCATGCCTTTGTCCCATGCATCATCTCCTTCTCCTTTCCTTCTATTTCCTTTCTTTTGCAAGTGCCACTTACCCCTTCTCTTTTAATGTTCATTCTTTTCCTATAAATTCTCGACCTTGCCTTCAACCTCTCTGTCAAATTTCAGATCCTTTGGAGTTGTTTTGGTTAGGTTCAAAAATGCCTCAAGTTTGAATCATATTTAAACTTGTTTTATTTTTCTACCTCTAAAAATATCCAAGGCAATTTTATCAAATAGAGGATAGTTCTAGGAGATTGAGGATATTTTTATATCTGAAAAACTCCTCTTCTAGCTCCTTGGCCTTTTTTCTTTTATTGAAACTATTTATTTATATAAACAGTGAGTAATGAAAAAGGAAAAAGGCTTTCCTGGGCTGGGCTTCCCCTGCTGCGCCAGCCGCAACCTGTAGCTAGGCCGGCCCATTCGGCCCAAGGCCAAGGCCCAGCTAGCCCCACTGGTTAACCCTAGCCGCCAGGGAGCTCGATCCCTTCCCCTCGCGCCGCCATCATCCTCCTGCTCGTTTCCTTCGATCCCCCCTCGATCGATCTCACCCCCACGCACGCAGTTCCCAGGAACCGCTCGATCCCATCTCTCTCCCTCGACCATGTCCTCTGCCGCCGCCTCCTTCGGACCCCACAGCGCCGCGCCCGAGACCTCTCTCTCTCGAGCCTGATCCCCTTGCTCGCATCTCTCCTCCTCGATCTGAACCTGTCGTTGCCTCGCTCCTCTCCACCTTCGCACCGTGGCAGGAGCCGCCGCCCGAACTCCTCCATCACGCGCCCGTCCCCCATGTCGTGCCACCTCGTCCCCGCCTCTCCACCACCTGCAGGTCACCGGCTTGGCACCATCGTCACGTCGCCGGAAAGCTTCGAGGCGAGCACCGCCTAGAGCTCATCCGCCCGGAGACGTCCTTCGTCTCGTCTGCGTCGCTGGAGCCCATCCCCAAGTCCCTCGCCTGGCTCCATTTTTCCCTGCCGCCGCGCCTCCGTTCTGTCTCCTGGTGGAGGAGATGACCAGCAGTCAAGCTCCTCTATCCCGATTCGTTGACTATGCCTGCATGCACAGGTGAGGTTTGTGGCTGTTTGTACCAAAGACCGCGAGTACAACTACGTCCACAACGCGCCGTGTACGACTACAACGTGAACAAGTACCATGACGACCTCTGAAGAACTCGGTTTCACCAACTCCCACTACCGTCGCCTCCAGAAGCCTCGGATCCGTCAAGTCCCTCGACGACAAGTGCATGACTATGCGGATTGTACCAAGTACCCCTTTGGGTTGACGAGATCGGCAAGTGCGAAACACCAAGTACCACGACGACCATCGACATGTACCCCTACACCGCACCGAAACGCCGAGTACCTTGCCGTGACCCCGAACATCCACGGGAACTTGTGCGACTACGAACGTGAACAACTACCCTCGCCGTGGATCCGACAAGTTTGCAAGTACAACTACTTCCTCTATGACCCGCGTGAACAACTACTTCCTCTACCATCGCCGAGTACCACTACTTCCCACGACGATCGTGAATGACTACACCGCTTGACCCGAACCGTTCCGATAATGCACGCTCCGAAAGGTATAACCACCGAGACGACCGCCCGTGAACTAATGCATGTGTGATGTATGAGATGCTCGTGCTTGCTCCGTGCTCGAATTGTCGATGCACGTTGCCCCTCTTTTGCCTTGTTACCGTCGTCTCGTGGGACACCCGGTATCCGGGAGCGTCCCACCATCTTTTGCACGCATCCGCACACTTCTCCTTTGCATCGGTATCTCAATCGAGTTACCGGAACCGGAACGTTGCTGTGGCACCGTTTTTGTTATCATTGCCGTGGCATCCCTTTCCTTTCCACCACGGTGACAAATGCTTCATAATGCTCTCGTCAAACTTTTAATAGAAATTGCATAAACTTGCACATGTCATCCACATCATGTTAACAACATCAAGAATGTTTAAAATTGTTGTTTGTATTAATTTGCAAAAGGCATATGGGGATTTACCGGATTCATTGTTTGTTATATCCGGCCCCATTTAAATTGCTTAGATTGTGTAGTTTACGTTTGCTTCACCTCTTGCCATGTTTAACTACATTTAATATTGTTGGGTACATAACCGAGAGAGAACTAAATAAGCCATGTGGTGTTTCGTCAATATGCAACTCGTTGCATATTGAGCTCCACTTAATTTGTAGGATTGCTTGTGCACTTTGCCATGCCATGCATATTAAAACCGGACATGCATCATACTTGATTGTGCATCATGCCATGTTTATGTGGTGGTTGTTTACTATGTTGTTTGCTTCTTTGCGGTGTTGCTTCTTCGGTTTGGTTCCGATAATGTCGTGTTGTGAGGATTCGTTCGACTACATCCATTTGTCCTCTTCATGGACTCGTTCTTCTTCCTTGCGGGATCTCAGGCAAAATGACAATACCCTCGAAATCACTTCTATCTTTGCTTGCTAGCTGCTCGCTCTTTTGCTATGCCTATGCTGCGATACCTACCACTTGCTATATCATGCCTCCCATATTGCCATGTTCAGCCTCTAACCCACCTTGTCCTAGCAAACCGTTGTTTGGCTATGTTACCGCTTTTGCTCAGCCCCTCTTATAGCGTTGCTAGTTGCAGGTGAAGATGGAGTTTGTTCCTTGTTGGAACATGGATATTTGTTGGGATAGCACAATATCTCTTATTTAATTAATGCATCTATATACTTGGTAAAGGGTGGAAGGCTCGGCCTTATGCCTCGTGTTTTGTTCCACTCTTGCCGCCCTAGTTTCCGTCATATCGGTGTTATGTTCCCGGATTTTGCATTCCTTATACGGTTGGGTTATAATGGGAACCCCTTGACAGTTCGCCTTGAATAAAACTCCTCCAGCAATGCCCAACATTGGTTTTACCATTCGCCACCTAGCCTCTTTTTCCCTTGGGTTCCGCGGACTCAAGGGTCATCTTTATTTAAACCCCCGGGCCAGTGCCCCTCTGAGTGTTGGTCCACCTTGTCAGCCGCCGGTGGCCACTAGGGGCAACTCTGGGCTGGCCTATCGGAAGTTTGGACAATCCGGTGTGCCCTGAGAACGAGATATGTGCAGCTCCTATCGGGATTTGTCAGCACATTTGGGTGGTGTTGCAGGACTTGTTTTACCATTGTCGAGATGTCTTGTAACCAGGATGCCGAGTCTGATCGGATTGTCTTGGGAGAAGGAATATCCTTCGTTGACCGTGAGAGCTTGTGATGGGCTAAGTTGGGACACCCTGCAGGGATTTGAACTTTCGAAAGCCATGCCCGCGGTTATGGGCAGATGGGAATTTGTTAATGTCCGGTTGTAGAAAACCTGAAACTTAACTTAATTAAAATGCATCAACCACGTGTGTAACCGTGATGGTCTCTTCTTTGCGGAGTCTGGGAAGTGAACACGATGTTGGAGTAATGCTTGATGTAGGTTGTTCTAGGATCACTTCTTGATCATAGTTGTTCGACCGTGCTTTGCCTCCTCTTCTCGCTCTCATTTGCGTATGTTAGCCACCAAATATGCTAGTCGCTTGCTGCAGCTCCACCTCATACCTTTACCTTACCTATAAGCTTAAATATTCTTGATCGCGAGGGTGCGAGATTGCTGAGTCCCCGTGACTCACAGATTCCTTCCAAAACTAGATGCAGGGACCAATGATACCATTCCAGGAGATTCAACTAAGCTCAAGTGGGAGTTCGATGAGGACTCAGGATGATACTACGTGTCTTTTCCAGATGATCAGTAGTGGTGCCCAGTTGGGGCGACCGGGGACTATGTTGCATTTGGGGTTTATCTTTATTTTGGTTCCGTAGTCGGACCTTGAGCGTATTTGGATGAATGTAATGACTTATTTATGCTATTGTGTGACGTGGCGATTGTAAGCCAACTATGTATCTGTTTCCCTTTATGTATTACATGGGTTGTTTGCAAAGATTACCTCACTTGCGACATTGCTTTCAATGCGGTTATGCCTCTAAGTCGTGCTTCGACACGTGGGAGATATAGCCGCATCGAGGGCGTTACACCCTACCCAGCCAACCCCTCCCCAGCAACCAGAGTAGTACACCTGAATACTCCCCATTTTCTATCCCCACACCAAAATAGACTTCCCGACGACACCGCGGCCTTCGTTCTCCTCCCCTTCTCCATCGTCGCACTCGTCCACCGCAGCGCATCTGCCTCATTGACAACCTCGTATGCCGCACTAGATCTGGTCCACCGTCGTTGTCGTACACGGAGCCTCTTCCCCGGCACCGTCTTCCACGGTCTCCGATCTGCTTCCTGGAAGTCGACGCCAAGCGCAGAAGCACCACCGTCGTGGACAATGAACCGACTCCTGTTGCCGACCATGATGCACAGAGGCCGCCGCAACCATCGTTCTCCTCCTTGATCGATAATGTGTGTACTGACTCACTTAGCAGTACATGTGCAGTTCCAATTTTGTTCATACCTACCCTTCAAATTTCCTAGTTGCTATTGTTCTCGTAAAAGTAATTGGTTATAACTGCCATTGTCCAACAGAATGTTAACTTGTAATTGTGCGTCGCTCCTATATCGCGTTGTGCTTGGGTAGGTTCTTCATCTGCAACCAGTAGTGGGGCAAATGATGGGAAGTTTTTTAGAACTAGCAAGATGCCCATGCGTTGCACGGAACATCAAGAGGCATTCATATGAGTAGTTTATATCTTGTAGGAGCAAAGGATGAACGAGGGAAGGCCTTATTTGCAAATTTGGAGAGGGGTGTGGGTATCTTTCTGCAAAATTGCCATAGTTTCCTTCCTATCCGTCGGATATAAATCGGACGGCCTATGTTGCAGGATAGCAGGAACACCATCATCCCCAACTCTGTTTTTTAAAAGAAAAAAGAAAAAGAAGAAAGTAGAAAAAAAGAGTAGAGAGTAGAGAAGTAGAGATAAATATTAAATAAATATAATAGTAGAGAAGAGAGTAGAGATAAATATTAAATATAAAATAAATATAGCAGTAGAGAAGAGAGTAGAGATAGCAGGGACGTCGGAAAAGGATCACGCATGCACGGGAAAAGTGGCCGGGCGCGCGCTAGTTTTGGCCCGCGGTGTCCGGCGCACTTTATAAAATCCAATGCCCTCCCACCGCTCTATGCCTTGCCACTGCTCTCTCCCTGCTCTATGCCTCGACACCGCTTTCTCCCCGCTCTACGCCTCGCCACCTCTCTCTCCCCGCTCTTTCTCGCCTCGCTGCCGCGTCGCCGGGAAACTTGGGGATACCGTGGCATCCGCGCGCACCCCTCCGGCGACTTCTCCACCGAGATCCGGTTCCGCAGGATGCGCCTTGGCCATGGCAATTTTGACACCGCCAACGAGGCTGCCCGCGCGTACGACGCGGCGGCGTGGTGCCTCAGGTGGCCTCATAGAACTTTGAACTTCCCCAACATGCCGACCCGGGAGCGGGCACAGGAGCTCGCGCCTCTGCCGCGGCTTATCACTGACGAGGATTGTCGGTGTCAAAACCGGCGGATCTCGGGTAGGGGGTCCCGAACTATGCGTCTAAGGCGGATGGTAACAGGAGGCAGGGGACACGATATTTTTACCCAGGTTCGGGCCCTCTTGATGGAGGTAAAACCCTACGGCCTGCTTGATTAATATTGATGCTATGGGTAGTACAAGAGTAGATCTACCACGAGATCAGAGAGGCTGAACCCTAGAAGCTAGCCTATGGTATGATTGTATGTTATTCTACGGACTAAAACCCTCCGATTTATATAGACATTGGAGGGTGCTAGGGTTAGACAAGGTCGGTTACAAAGGAGGAGATATACATATCCGTATTGTCTAGCTTGCCTTCCATGCCAAGTAGAGTCCCATCTGGACACGAGACGAAGTCTTCAATCTTGTATCTTCATAGTCCAACAGTCTGGACAAAGGATATAGTCCGGCTGTCCGGAGACCCCCTAATCCAGGACTCCCTGAGTAGCCCCTGAGCCAGGCTTCAATGACGATGAGTCCGGCGTGCAGTATTGTCTTCGGCATTGCAAGGCGGGTTTCTCCTCCGAATACACCACGGAAGAATTTGAATACAAGGATAGTGTCCGACCCTGCAAAATAAGTTCCACATACCACCGTAGAGAGAATAATATTTCCACAAATCCAATTTACTGACTTGTTTTGGCAACACGACATTATGTCATGGCCCGTTGATTATTCGAACCGTTTCCTTTAACTAGCCCCGCACATAACACGAGGCAGTTTTTTGACACGTCTTGTCAAAGCAGAGATCGTGTCCCCTTATCACGGGATTCTCATCAATACGGGTGTGGGTAACCCAACCGCGCCATCGATTACGACGCTTGGGGGATAAGCGAGTTTTACTAGGCTAGTGGGGACGCTTAGTTTCGTCCACCCACATAAAGGGATAAGGATTCACCTTTTCATCCACGCCTTCTTCCTCCTTTGCTCATCCATTTTCGCACACTCGAGCTCCAGCGCCCAAGTCCGCACTTCCCACCTCAACCTTCTCCAACCATGTCCAGAGCGGGAGGCAGGCGGATGGTCTCCTCCGTCACGGAGGGACACATCAAGAAGCCGAGGAGAGCCAGATACCTGCCCGACGACATCGTGCACCGGCTCCCAGATGAGGGGCAGCTCATCCCCACCCCCAGGCCCCATGAGAGGGTAGTGTTCCTTACCCATTTCCTCTGCGGACTGGGTTTCCCTCTCCATCCATTCGTCCGGGGGCTCATGTTCTACTACGGCCTGGATTTCCACGATCTGGCCACGGACTTCATCCTCAACATCTCGGCATTTATCGTCGTGTGCGAGGCCTTCCTCCGCATCAAGCCCCACTTCGGCTTATGGCTGAAGACCTTCAATGTCAAGCCGAAGGTAGTGGGCGGCCGCCAGGCGGAGTGCGGAGGCGCCATGGTGGGCAAGATGCCCAACATTACATGGCTCGAGGGCTCCTTCAGACCATAAAGGGGTGGTAATCAGGGTGGTTCTACATCACCGAGCCGCGTGACCCTGCATGGGCAGCGGCCCCTGAGTTCCGATCTGGCATCCCCACGCGGCTCACCTCCTGGAAAGAGAAGGGCCTGTCCTGGGGTAGTTCGGGAGAGCTGATCGGACTCCAAACATGTATTCAAAACATGGTGAACAAGAAGCTCAAACTCGTCAACGTAGTCCAGGTCATGCTCATTCGCCGGATCCTCCCGTGTCAACAACGGGCCTTCAACTTGTGGGAGTTCGACCTGGCCCAGCACCAAACTCTGAACAGGATCTTCGATACAACACACGAGGATGCCTGGAAGGTGCTATTCAAGGGCGCCGAGGTTCCTCCTCCTACTACCGAGGATCGCGGATTCTGTGTGAAGCGCCAAGCCAGCGCGGTAAGCTATTTTACCTCTTACAGGATACTTGTTTTTCATAGTTTGACTCTATGTGGGATCTAAGCTCCCGTTCCTTTGACAGGACTGGCAGGAAATGGCTGGACAGATCCACTGTCCGGCTCCCTTGCCCGAAGGCCCAGCAAATGCTCTCCTGACAGAGATGCTGACTCCGGCTCCTTACAAGGTGCCAGAGAAGACCAAGAAGGCCAAGGGATCCCGAAAGAGTTCCCGATGCCAGGTGTTATCGGACTCATTGTCCGATGACTCTGCGGCACACTCCTCCCCCGAAGATGAGGAGGAAGAAGAAGATGCCCCCCCTTCAGTTGGGGGAGACAAGAAACGGAAGGCCACCCCAACCGGGGGGGCTGAAGGGTCCAAGAAGGGAAGGACTCTCCTTCCGGACAGTTCCACCACCACTGCCGAAGGCGAAGACGAGTGGCTGCTCAGGGCCAAGCCCCTGGAGAAGTCGTAAGTATTCGGATACCAGAGTAACTCATAGCATTCCTTTGTCGCACTTCTTCCCCTAACGCCGAATATGATTATGCAGGCCGCCACGAGCCCGTATCGATGTATCGTCGGACGGCTCCCTGGGCTCGTCGGATATGGATAGCAATCCACTTCCGACCGCCACCTCCCCTTGCCCTGCGGACGATGCCGAGGTATTGTCTCAAGAGGCACCGGGTCGAGGGGAGACAATCCTGGAGGCGCCTCAAGGCGACCTTCCGGACTCCGGGAGCAGAGGGAACAAGGCCCCTGAGGGCTCCGAGTTCGGCCCTCAGCCGAGCACCGAGCCGGAACCTCCAGTGGTTCCGGACTCAGGCAGGCGGCCTCCTTCCAAGAGGGGCAAGACGCCTGTGCCGGTGACCTCTGTCCATCTAGAGGTGCCGGACAATCTGCTGGGAGCGCTTCGCAGCGCTTCCATCAATGAGGAGCACCATACTATTATGAGTGCGGTGGTCTAGAAGGTTCAGTCCGCCAAGAGTGGATTGACTGAAGCCTGTGCCAGCCTTCTAACAGGCTTTGAGGTAAGTGTTAAAATATAGGAAAATATTACCGCATGGACAGTAGCCCCTGATGCTCTGTTCGGTGTTCACAAAGAAAAGCCGAACAGAGGATCAAACAATATCGCAGGAGTCTAATATAAGTATGTCAATATGCGTATGCAGGCTTCGCTGCTGGCGTCTGCTGCACTGACTGCGGAGGTCGCCGCACTGAAGTAGGACCTTAAAGGGTCCAAGGATGAGCTCGACCTTGCCAAGAGGCAGCTCGAGGAGAACAAAGGTAAGTAGTACCTAGTCTATGGATATGTATAAAAAGAATGCGAATGCAAAATGACAGGATCATCATGAATTTCCCAGGGGTCACGATCGAAGTGGCGACCCTAAAGCAAGCGCTGTCCGCGGCCGAAGATAAAACGACCAAGGAGCGCACCGAGCGGGAAAGGAAAGAGGCTCGAGTGGGCGAGGTGCAGCAAGAGCTCCAGGCTCTCGTGACGAAGCACGAGGCATTGGAGCTTGACTCGAAGACGCGAGAGTCTGAGCTTGCCGCGTCCCTCGAGAGCGCGAAGAGTGCCAAGGCCGAGGCCCAAAAGGCCCTCCAGGAGATTGACGTGATGAAGAAAATAGCGGCGGGTAAGGCATTCTATATGCAAAGCAAGTATGTGAAAATAAATTACCTATTACTTACCCAGATCCGGAGCTCTCCAGGAGCATTCGCAGATTTGCCCCGCAGCGTGTCGGATGACGCACAGTTTTACCAGGCCGAGGAGGGAAGCTCAATGGAGAAGCTATTCTGGTCTCAGTATACTGGGACCGAACACCCGGTGCCTATGAGCGACCAGCTGAAGCAGCTGGTCGAGCTACACAAGGCGGCCGAACAGGCCATGAAGGACTTTATAGTCCGGCTGTGGCCTGGCGACACCCTTCCGAACAACTACTTCGGCTTGGTGAGGCGGCTTGTGGATGCCTGCCCACGGCTGGTAGCCGTCAAGCAGTCCGTCTGCATCGAAGGTGCACGCCGGGCTTTCCCCCGTGTGAAGGTGCAATGGGCCAAGCTAGACGCCGTGAAGCTGATCAAGGAAGGACCGCCGCAGGGCAAGGAGCATTGCACCCCCGAAATTTATTATGAGGGTGTCCTAAAGGGTGCCCGTCTTGT
Organism: Triticum dicoccoides; assembly: GCF_002162155.2. Taxonomy (NCBI): domain Eukaryota; kingdom Viridiplantae; phylum Streptophyta; class Magnoliopsida; order Poales; family Poaceae; genus Triticum; species Triticum dicoccoides. The sequence goes on along the minus strand of NC_041380.1, from coordinate 275,521,093 downwards.
AGCGGACGAATGTTCAAAGGATGTAATATTTGAGTAAACTTGCTCGTGTGATCCTGTATGATGAAAACTCGTTTCATATGCGCTATGCAACGCTTGTTTGAATTTAAAATATTACCTTCTGTTTGGCTGTTTATCCAATGTGAGAGATGGCTAGTCCTCGGCTTCTGCCCCCATGCCACGAGTGCTGGGGTGTTCGGGATAAACCTGAGCACTCTTGTTCCCATTTTTGGGTCCTTCGAGGGAGGTGCTCAGCACAACGAACAAGGCAACTAGACTAATAATGCTTTATCACTCTCACTTAGCCATAGAATTCTATAATTTTAAATTTCGGCGAAGCCCCTAGTATTCGGAAGGCCGAATTCGGGGCGCGATACACGCCTTTAAGCCGGACAGGACCGGCTCCTCACTCTAAGCGGCATAAGTCTTTAGGGACTCGAAACCTCGCTGAACAGTGACCAGTCTCTCACCTTATCATGACAGTCAGTTTTAGCTTTCTCTACTGAGGTGCTTAGCCCAGCAGAACCGGGGCACAATCGCAGTAGTTCTCCTAGCGCTACATTAGCCAATAGAGCGGAACGTAAGGTACCAAAAGATAGGAGCCGGGCAAACCCAACATTTGACCAAAGACATGATTCGGAGCTGATGCATATAATGCTATAAGTTCGGGGTGCCACGCTTGTGAAAGTGTTCGGACTTCTCACACCGCATTGTAGGGTGCTTAAGCCCCTGGTGTATTGGCCGTACCAAAGTGTACGGTTGCAAGGCGTCATTGAGGAACACATATATATGAAAAAGAAGAATGCAATAATAGTCTTAATGCTATGCATTGTTTATTCAAAGAGATGCATTAAAGCAGAATGATACAGATAGTGCGATAAGCAAAAAGTAGGACTATGTCCCTTCCAAGGGCAAGCTGAGGAATAGTATTAAAGCAAATATTTCACTCGTTATCGTAATCCACCTGGGAGTTCCGTGGTGTGACGTAGCTTTTTGCCTCCTTGGTTGCTGCATCCTGTGTTCGGCAATCATGCTGCCGGACAGGGTTTCCAGAGATTAAAGTCCTGAAAGAGAAAAATAACAAAGTGGGAAGCCCCTAGTGCAGTTTAAGCCACGTATCGGGGCGTGCTGTAGTTGTGCCCCCTCCCCGCCTGTGCCCATGGTATTTTTAATGCGTAATTATGTACGCGTGGCACGAATTTCGTCGTTTGGCTGGGACTGGGGTGGGGGACGCATTGCTACGCGAGCTCAGATCGTGCCAGGCGGTCTAGTTGCTGATTACTCCGAGCGCGCTTGAAGGTGTCCAGGTCTTGAAATGCCGAACTGGTGGTTTGCCTTGAGAGGCTGCTTTGCGCTTCTGCTGCGAGGGCCGCAGTGTGCTCCTCCGTACGGAGAGAGCGCTCTGTGTTTCCATTAACTATGATGACCCCCCGTGGTCCTGGCATCTTGAGCTTGAGGTATGCATAATGCGGTACCGCATTGAATCTTGCAAATGCGGTTCGCTCGAGCAGTGCATGATAGCCACTGCAGAACGGGACTATGTCGAAGATTAATTCTTTGCTTCGGAAGTTATCCGGGGATCCAAAGACCACTTCCAGTGTAATTGAGCCTGTGCAATGGGCCTCTACACCTGGAATGACGCCTTTAGAGGTCGTTTTTGTGGGTTTGATCCTTGAGGGGTCTATACCCATTTTGCGCATTGTGTCCTGGTAAAGTAGGTTCAGGCTGCTGCCGCCATCCACAAGGACTCGAGTGAGGTGAAATCCATCGATGATTGGGTCTAGGACCAGTGCGGCGAACCCACCATGATGGATACTAGTGGGGTGGTCCCTATGATCGAAGGTGATCGGACAGGAGGACCATGGGTTGAACTTTGGGGCGACTGGCTCCAACTCATATACGTCCCTGAGCGCATGCTTCCGCTCCCTCTTGGGGATGTGGGTTGCGTATATTATGTTCACTGTCTGCACTTGTGGGGCGAACCTCTTCTGTCCTCCAGTGTTTCGCTGCCGGGGCTCTTCCTCGTCATCTCTATCTGGCCCCTTATCTTTGTTTTCGGCACTTAACTTGTCGGCCTGCTTGAATATCCAACAATACCTATTGGTGTGGTTGGCTGGCTTGTCGGGGGTGCCATGTATTTGACACGAGCGATCGAGTATGCGGTCCAAACTAGACGGGCCTGGCGTGCTTCTTTTAAATGGCTTTTTCCGCTGACCGGGTTTAGAGCCTTTGAATTCGGCATTGACTGTCGTATCTTCAGTATTACCGCTGTTAATGCGGCGCTTATGTTTGTTGCGACGTGACCTGTTATTGCCGTCCTTGGTATCCGAAGTACCATGGTTCTTTGATATGTTATTACTGCGAGCCAGCCAGCTGTCTTCTCCCGCACAAAAGCGGGTCATGAGTGTCATGAGGGCTGCCATAGATGTCGGCTTTTCCTGACCAAGGTACCGGGCTAGCCACTCATCGCGGATGTTGTGTTTTTAAAGCTGCTAGGGCCTCTGCATCCGGACAGTCGACGATTTGATTTTTCTTTGTTAGGAACTGAGTCCAGAATCGCCTGGCCGATTCTTCTGGCTGCTGAATTATGTGGCTCAAGTCATCGGCATCTGGTGGTCGCACATAAGTGCCTTGAAAGTTGTCGAGGAATGGGGCCTCCAGATCTTCCCAACAGCTAATGGACTCTGCTGGCAAGCTGTTAAGCCAATGTCGCGCTGGTCCTTTGAGCTTTAGTGGGAGGTATTTGATGGCGTGTAAGTCATCACCGCAGGCCATGTGGATGTGGAGGAGGAAATCCTCGATCCATACCATAGGGTCTGTTGTGCCGTCGTATGATTCAATATTTACGGGTTTGAAACCCTCTGGGATTTGATGATCCATTACTTCGTCTGTGAAGCATAGGGGGTGTGCGGCGCCTCTGTATTGGGCTATATCACGACGCAGCTCGAATGGGTCTTGCTCGCTGTGTTCGGCCCGGCCGGATTTACTTTTACTGTATCCGGTGTGACGTTTATCGTCTCGCATAGTGGCGCGCCCTCGTGATCCATAGATCGATCTTGCATGCTTTGCTTTGTCCTCCAATACGTCTCGCAGGTCTAGCGTATTTCCCGATGCCTTTTTATTTGAATGATGTCGGGGTGCGGGCTGAGTTTTTGGCCGGAATGGCTCTCTATCGCGGCCATGAGGTGTCCGATCAGCCGCGTCATACGCTTCTTCCTCTAGTTAGGGTAGCAACCTGCATTTTGGGTAACTCTTGGAGGGGCGTTTGAGTTTATATTCCTCGGCCGCGAGGACTTCAGTCCATCTGTTAGCTAGCAGATCTTGATCAGCTTGAAGCTGCTGCTGCTTTTTCTTATGGCTATTTGCCGTGGCCATAAGCCGACGCTAGAAGCGCTCTTGTTCGACGGGATCCTCTAGCACGACGAATTCGGCATCATCGAGGCTTGCCTCGTCTTCGGAGGGGGGACATGTAATTATCATCCTCCGCCTCTCCATCTGCCGCTCTCTCTGGAGGGCTGGCTCCTCCATCCTCCTGCTCTAAATCTTGCTGGAGGGGATTGTTGCCATCTTCGGCACTATTCGGAGTGTTATTATCTCCTGTGCCGGTATCAACACTTTTGCTTTGGCGGGACTTAGAGCGGCGCCGTTGATGTCGGCGCTTGGGTTGCTTCTTGGAGGTGTCATCCTCCATTGTCTTGTCGCCATTGCCTTCTTTGGGTCTGTCCACCATATATATATCGTATGATGAGGTGGCTGTCCAGTGCCCCGTGGGCAGTGGTTCCTCTTCGTTTCCCGCATCGTCGTCCATACCGTCGATGTCTTCGGAGTCGAAGTCGAGCATGTCGGTTAAGTCATTGACAGTGGCTACTAAGTGGGTGGTGGGTGGGCCGCAAATTTCTTTGTCGTTTGCATCCCAATCCTGTTGGACATAGTTCGGCCAGGATCCTCCTGACAAGGAGAGAGACCTTAATGAGTTCAGTATGTCGCCAAAGGGCGAGTGCTGAAAAATATCCGCGGAGGTAAACTCCATGATCGGTGCCCAATCGGATTCGCTAGGAACGGGCACATGCGGTTCTAAGTCCGTGGCTGGAGAAGGATTCAGCAGTTTGACAACACGACTCTTGTGCAGGGCAAGGTCGATGTTCGGCTCGATCGCCAATGAGGGTAAGGCCTCCGTGGCGGGGTCCATCCACCCGTCCATGGAAGGCACAACTGGCTCCTAATTGAGGGTCAGAGCGGCTGCCGGTGCGATCTCCTGAACACTGTCTGATGGTAGAGCTAAATCGTACTCATCGTGACCGCGTGACGCACAAGGCAGAGGCGCGAATTCGTTGAAGATCAAGTCTCCACGGATATCGGCCATGTAGTTTAAGCTTCCAAATCTGACCTGTAACTTTCGATCTGCTCCAGATGGCCAAGCGATTTGGCCCGCAGTGCGAAGCCGCCGAACACAAAGATCTGTCCGAGGAGAAAAGTCTCACCCTAGACTGCATCGCTATCGATGATTGTAGGAGCCATCAAGCCTAATGGCGACGACACAGAGTAACTCTTAATGAAAGCACCAATGTCGGTGTCAAAACCGGCGGATCTCGGGTAGGGGGTCCCGAACTGTGCATCTAAGGCGGATGGTAACAGGAGGCAGGGGACACGATGTTTTTACCTAGGTTCGGGCCCTCTTGATGGAGGTAAAACCCTACGTCCTGCTTGATTAATATTGATGATATGGGTAGTACAAGAGTAGATCTACCACGAGATCAGAGAGGCCGAACCCTAGAAGCTAGCCTATGGTATGATTGTATGTTAGTCTACGGACTAAAACCCTCCGGTTTATATAGACACCAGAGGGGGCTAGGGTTACACAAGGTCGGTTACAAAGGAGGAGATATACATATCCGTATTGTCTAGCTTGCCTTCCATGCCAAGTAGAGTCCCATCTGGACACGAGACAGAGTCTTCAATCTTGTATCTTCATAGTCCAACAGCCCGGACAAAGGATATAGTCTGGCTGTCCGGAGACCCCCTAATCCAGGACTCCCTCAAGGATCGTCGCGACAACCGAAGGCGGGAGCACTGTCTCGGCATCGCCGAGATGGACGAGGAAGCCATGGCGTTGTGGCACCAACGCTTCCCATAGGACATCATCAGCGAATGTGAGTTCTATGCGCAAAGGAGGGCGGAAAGGGAAAACAGGAGGGCGAAGCGAGCCGCCTATCGCAAAGACAAGCGTACGCGAAAAGCGGACGTTCAATTCAACATGAGGCTAGGAGCAGCGTCGCCCTGGGAATCCGACGAGGATCGGTATCTTCACACCTACATTGAGACGTCGGAGGAGGACATCACCGAGGAGGAGTCGGATGACGAGGAGTAGTTGAACTATCTATTTTTTATCTATCTATGTTATATCTATGCTGAGAACTATCTATGTCTCTACTCTCTAGTCTCTACTCTCTATCTTTACTTCTCGATCTCAACACTGTAAACGCTTTTTTAAAGCGCTGTGCGTTGCGCTTCTATTGGAGATGCTCTGACATGGCAGACGAGTGCTCTAATGTTGCCCACAAGATGCATGAGTATTACTAGTATATTTTTCTTGCCATGTTGAGATTTTAAAACCATGAGTGCGAACATGCAGAGGAGCAATGAAGACCAAACACGGGATAGACATCTTCAAGGAGCATGGCAAGTTAAAGAGGAGCTGCACCGAACCTGTAAACGAGCTTTGGTAAGTAACACCCTTTCAATTACTTTCCTTTAGCCTCGTGTTCTTCGATGTGTATATGTTGTAGTTTCTGTTTCTCTTAGCCTCGTGTTCTTCATGTGTAATAAGAAGAATCTTAATCGTCCTAGTGCTTTCACTTTTAGCTTGATGTAGGAAGTGGGTGTTCTCACCTTGTAGTCTGTTTTTATATTTTTTCCTTTTGAATTCACTTCTCCGAGTCCTATTTATTTGGCTTCTCCTAAATGGATCTGGGTTGCTCTGAGTATTAATCTAAAAAAGAAGTAACTTCATGTCAGGATGCAGTTCCTGCGAGGAGGGAAGTATGGTCAACCTCGACATTATGTTTCCAAAATGAGGCTGGATTACACACAAGGTGCCAGTTCCCTAATGATGCTGGATTAGACACAAGGTGCAAATTCCCAGATGATGCTGGATTACACACAAGCCAGGTGGAGTCGTCAACTGTTCATGTCCTTGTGGCTCTAGTAAAGGTTGAAAGGAAGCGTGCAGCAACCCTTGAGAATGTAGCTGAGTTCCTGAAGAAGTGAAAAGAGCAATCAGATGCTCTCTTCACCCAAGCCAAAGAAGAGATGGAAGAAGCCAAAGAAGCTAGCAGAGGTAGAGCAGGCTAGGCGTCTCCTGCTATCTAAAACTGTTGTCAATACAAATTTTCCTTCATAATAGCTAGGTTCAAATGTTTATCCAGTCAGCATGCCTGTTGTGATGTCCGTGCATCTACTAATGTGGCACAAAATAATTTTTTTAGGGCCATGTAATAACATCAATTACTTTCCAAACAATAACAGACAAAGCATTGGACATGGTATAGTTCACGCTCAAGCCCAACATTCCAAGTTCAACTTCCACATCAAACTCATGTTCACAGATATCTGCACATTCATAGATAATGTCCACAACCATGATTCACTTCAAAGCCAAAAAAATGTGAGGAGAGTTATAAATAAAGAAAAACTTCTAGTTCATGTTACTAGTGCGAGCACAAGAAGTCAAGACCATGCGTAATAAATTATATTTTGATCATTTTTTGTGTTCGAAAATGCCAGTCGGCTCGCGGAAGGACGTGTTGCCGGCACACGCGCAGATTCAGTGGAGGCAGGCGGGGCGGTCTGAAGCCGGCTGCATGCGGCGAGGAGGCGTGTTCAGCCGGGCCTGCAGCAAGTGGGGCCCTCCTGGCCGGCGCGCCGGTTCAATGCCGGCGCTATGAGAGGTCGTGTCCGTGTCAGAGCAATCACTCCCTCTAGTGCTTTTTTGTTTGGGTATAAAAAAATCTCGTTTTCCATTCAAACTTTACAAGTAAAATTCATGGACTAACTTTGACCCAAAATACGATGTGGACTAGTAAACCAGGACGGAGGTAGTAGTTCTTTTTTATCAAAGAAGGGTTTCCCCCTTCCGATTTTCATTACTGAAAACCAACATCAAAACCATAGTATTTGCCCTAGAACTACCAGGTTCAACATCTCGCAATATAAACCCATACAACCATACGCCAAGGAGGTAGTAGTTATGAATTCCATTCTCGCACCATACCAATCATTCTAAAAACTACTTAAGTACTTATAACACGCCCTTGAAAATCGGAACTCTTACCTCGCTAAAAATGGTATTTTAAACATGGCTACTTGATCTGTGGCAACTGGCGAGCCACCGCCTCCAGGTTGTTCACCTGTGGTCCCAACCATCAACTCCTACAGATCAAATTATCACGTGAGCTGACTATTCCTACAAAGGTGCGCTCCACCACGTACTCGATACCCGCACATGCAGCAATCGTGCACCTAGGGTTTTAGGGTTTATTTGTTAATGGTGCATTTACGTAACTCTCATGTGTGCGAGACATCGAGAGACCGACTGCGTGCGTGCACCTCTTCTCTTTGTATATGTACTCCACCATTTGTGTGGTGTCCAAAAAATTATACAGTAGTAATAACTACTACCAATGTGCCAATGCATTGCCACACGATCAAAGTAGATTAATACATATTCGCCGATTTGGTAGAAAAAAGAGTCTAGTTTTGAAATACGTGTATCACTAAAAATATCTTATGTTTCACTCAAAAATATATTCCTTTGGCGGTTTTGATGAGATAAGGGAGGAATGTTGTTGGTTTCAAGATTCGAGAAGTGGTATATCTCTAATTTCTATTCTTACTAGCAAGATGCCCATGTGTTGCATGGAACATCAAGATCTTATGGGAGAAAAGGATGAACGAGGGATGGCCTTATCTGCAAATGTGGAGAGGAGTGCGGGTAAATTGCCATAGTTTCCTTCCTATCCGTTAGATATAGATCGGACAACCTATATTGCAGGATGGCAGGCACACCATCATCACCGACTATGCTTTTTATAAGAGTAGAGATAAAAACAGAGTTGGTGATGATGGTGTGCCTTCCATCCTGCAATATAGGCCGTCCAATTTATATCTGACAGATAGGAAGGAAACTATGGCAATTTTGCAAAAAGATACCCACACCCTCTCCACATTTGCAAATAAGGCCTTCCCTCGCACAGAGAGGGAGAGAGGAGGAGGACGGAGTGCATGTGTGACAAAGACACAAAGAGTGTGTGTGCGAGAGGTATCAGCTTAAAATGAGGCGATAGTGTGTGTGCATGATCGAGAGGGCGTGTCTCAAGAAGGGACGAAAAATCTACATAGATACAAGGAGCGCGAGAGAGACATGTGTGCGATAGTGGATGCACGAGTGTGTGGGTTTACAAACGTATCTAGAGGCTAGTCGATCAATGATGTGAGAGAAATACGAGTCGGGGGTGCAAAAGCGAGAGTTTTGTGGGTGTGAGCAA
>NC_041380.1:275501525-275512296 GCF_002162155.2 Triticum dicoccoides | reverse complement strand
TAAACAAATGAATAATGTCAGTTTTATAACTGGGATGTAGACGGAAAGGAGACCGTAACAAATGTTGTGTCTGCAGGAGAGAGTAATTTTAGTGGTATGAGTCATATCTAGAGACATATAGGGCGTGTGAGAGAACCCCGTAGAGAGAAAGACAAAGTGAAAGAAGAGTGAGACTGTGTGTGTGGCGGTGGAAAAGAAAGCTTAGGTACCTAGTGATACCAGAGAACGGTAGAGACATGAGAGATAATGAAATTCGTGTAATGTATAATGATAGGGAGAGTGTGTCACTTGTCAAGGGAGACGTCGAGAGACCATGTTTGCAAAGATAGGAGAAACATGAAGTGAGCGTGCAGGTGAGCTGGAGAAAAGAGAATGATAGCTATATGAAGGAGCATGCGATAGAGATGGGCGTGAAAGGAGTCAACATAAAAGGGATTCAAATATTTGAATTCGAGATGATGATACATGTAATTCATACTCGAACCAAAATTGATCTATCAAACATGCATACTCATATGAATTCAGGCGCATCTACGTTATTTAATATGTAGATATTACTTATCCATACATTTTAGTACAACATAATTTTGTTTAATTTTTTTGAATTCAACCATATGATTTTGAGATCATTGTATTTGTAAGTCATATTATATACATATAAAGGAGCAGAATTCTTTGTTGTGCTTTTGAAAGTATACATATATATATATATATATATATATATATATAAATGATGTATATAGAATTTTATTCCAATTGCAAATGGATCCTGCCCGAACAAAAATAGAATACAAAGTGGATTCGAATTGAGTTGGCACGGTAAACGTGCACTCTTGCTCTGCAAAAATTTGAACAAAGCGGGGAAAGTTGCAATAACCGCCCAAAACCAAAATTTGCGAGATGGAAATTACTGCCTATCCCTGACACGCAAAGCTTATCGGCTCAATTTCTATAGGTTTCGATAGGGGTAGGTTTGTAATTTCACTCAAATGTGACATAACCGCCTCTCACCTGGATTAATACAGGGTGGGCACCAAAACACAGTGTCTCCTCGGCCGAAATCGGCTCCCTCCCCAATTCATACACGGTGGGCACCAAAAACAAACTCTCGTCGGTAAATATTCGGTGTATGTGAGATTACCATCCTATCCCCAACCGACTAATATTGCTGTGATGTAGAAAATTTTAAACGGGGGCTAAGTTTGTAAATTTCTTGGCATTTGAGACAAGCGCGCCCTAAAGACATGGTTCCCCCTTCCTCTCTCCCTCCATTTCCCCATTCGTACTCGTGGGCGCCAAAACACCCTCTCCACCCCAGCCTCCTTCGTCCGCCACCCCATCCACCGCCGTCCTCCTCCACCATGCCGGAGCTGATTCCCCGACGCCGTCGTCCATTACAAGAGATCGACCTCTCTCATCCACGGCTTCCGACCGGGACCCTTGCATCCCGTCCTCTCACTTCATCCCCGTCGTTGTCTACCTTGTCGGTGCCGCTCCTACGACCGTGTTGTCCATCGTGCCCTGCCACCACCGTCTACCCTCCTAGATCTTCTTCCACGCCGCCGACAGCCATCGCTACCGCAGCACCGTCAAATTCTCAGCAGATGCATACACGGCGCCCCACCAGAGGTGGTACTCTTTTGTATCTGCTCAACTTATTTATCGCAGCAAGAAAAAAGATCGCCACTACTTTACTCTGATTTCTTGTCCATCACTTATTTGCTAGGTGCAAGCAAACATTGGTTGCAAAGTTACCTTTGTTCGGTTTGCACCTTCAGATCCACCATGGCACGCTCAACACTATACTCGCAATGCTTATGGTTTTCCCCTTTTATATTCCACACTAGTTAAATGATAGTAGACTTGAGGGAGTCCTGGATTAGGGGGTCTCCGGACAGCCGGACTATATCCTTTGGCCGGACTATTGGACTATGAAGATATAAGATTGAAGACTTCGTCTCGTGTCCGGATGGGACTCTACTTGGCGTGGAAGGCAAGCTAGGCAATACGGATATGTATATCTCCTCCTTTGTAACTGACAATATGTAACCCTAGCCCCCTCCGGTGTCTATATAAACCGGAGGGTTTTAATCCGTAGGACAACATAGAATCATACCATAGGCTAGCTTCTAGGGTTTAGCCTCTCTGATCTCGTGGTAGATCAACTCTTGTAAGACTCATATCATCAAGAACAATCAAGCAGGACATAGGGTTTTACCTCCATCAAGAGGGCCCGAACCTGGGTAAACATCGTGTCCCCTGCCTCCTGTTACCATCTGCCTTGGACGCACAGTTTGGGACCCCCTACCCGAGATCCGCCGGTTTTGACACCGACATTGGTGCTTTCATTGAGAGTTCCATTGTGTTGTCACCATAAGGCTTGATGGCTCCTTCGATCATCACTAGCAATGCGGTCCAGGATGAGGTTTTCCTCCCTGGACAGATCTTCATATTTGGCAGCTTTGCACTGTGGGCCAACTCGCTTGGCCATCTGGGGCAGATTGAGAGCTACGCCCCTGGCTATCAGGTCAGGTTTGGAAACTTGAACTACACGGCCGATATCCACGGAGACTTGATCTTCGACGGATTCGAACCCATGCCAGATGCGCCGCGTAGTCACGACGAGCAAGACGTAACTCTACCGCCGGACAATGTTCGGGAGATCGCATCCGTAACTACTCCGGCCTTAAATCCGGAGCAAGTCGTGCCATCCGAGACCGGAGGGATGGACCCCGCCATGGAGGCCGCACTCTCAGTGGCGATAGAGCCGGATACTGACTTCACCCCTTACGAGAGCCGTGTCATCGAACCACTGATTTCATCTCCGGCCACGGACTCTGAACCGCTCATATCCGTGCCCGTCGAGTCCGACTGGGCGCCGATCATGGAGTTCACCTCCGCAGATATCTTTCAGCACTCACCTTTTGGAGATGTGCTGAATTCATTAAGGTCTCTCTCCCTGTCAGGAGAACCCTGGCCGAACTATGTCTGGCTAGAATGGGATGCGGACGACGAAGAAATTCGCTGCACACCCACCATCCACTTAGTAGCCACTGTCGACGACTTAACTGACATGCTCGACTTCGACTACGAAGAAATCAATGATATGGACGACGATGCAGGAGACGAACCGGAACCACCGCCCATAGGGCGCTGGACCGCTACTTCATCACATGACGTATACATGGTGGGCACCCCCAACGAAGCCAATGGCGACGAGAAAGCGGAGGATGACCCCTCCAAGAAGCAACCCAAGCGCCAACGTCAACGGCGCCGCTCTAAGTCCCGCCATAGCAAAAACAGCGATAATAATAGTCCACACGACTTTGGAAGAGACGACAACTGCATCACCCTGATGACAGAAAATGATCAAGATGCAAACTGCAAACATAGTACGGATTCGACATCCAAACACGATGACACTGAAGATAAGCCCCATCAATCCCCGTCTAGGGAAGAAAACAGTCCGGACGAAGATGCACCCATCATCCCGGAAACACACTTGGAGCAAGAGAACCTCCGCAGAAGGCTTACTGCCACAGTGAGAAGCCTGAAGAAATAGAAGCAAAGGCTCAAGGTCGCACAAGATACACTCAACAGAAAGTGGAACAAAGTAACAAAGTATGGTGGAAGTTACCATCCAAATAGCTATCCAAAGCGCAAGCTATTACCGGAATTCGACGATGAGGCCTTAGAGCCCATACAGTCGAAAAGTGATACGGCCAACCGGCCGGATCCACCACCCTGTGAACGCGATAGAGCGGCTAACAAAGTCACGCATAAGTCAACACACGTTCTACATGAGAACTTGCGTCAAAAATCCGACGCGACTAGATCTATCTATGGATCTAGGAAGCGCGCTACGGTACACAACCAACACCGAATACTACAACCGTCCGAACACTATGGCGCATCCCAATACAGGGGTGCCGCACACCCACTATGTTTCACTGATGGGGTGCTGGATCACGAATTCCCAGAGGGATTCAAACCGGTGAACATAGAGGCGTACGACGGAACCACAGACCCTGGAGTTTGGATAGAGGACTTCACCCTCCATATTCATATGGCTCGTGGAGACGATCTCCATGCCATTAAATACTTACCCCTCAAGCTTAAAGGGCTAGCTAGGCACTGCCTGAAAAGCCTCCCCGAAAACTCAATTGGAAGTTGGGAGGAGCTCGAGGACGCTTTCCGGGCCAATTTTCAAGGGACTTATGTCTGACCTCCGGATGCAGACGATTTAAGTCATATAATCCAACAGTCCAGAGAGTCCGCCTGAAAGCTTTGGAACAGGTTCCTCACCAAGAAGAACTAAATAGTCGACTGTCCGGACGCCGAAGCCTTAGCAGCTTTTAAACACAGCGTCCGAGACGAATGGCTCGCCAGACACCTCGGTCAAGAAAAACCGAGAACAATGGCAGCCCTAACAAGCCTCAGGACCCGCTTTTGTGCAGGCGAGGACAGCTGGTTGGCCCATAGTAGCACCAGCGACCCAAGCACATCTGAAGTAAGGGATGGCAATGGTAAACCACGACGCAACAAAAACAAGCATCGAAATAAAGAAGGTAGCCCAGATAATACGGTGATAAACGCCGGATTCAGGGGCTCCCAACCAGGCCAGCGGAAAAAGCCTTTCAAAGGCAGCAGAGAAGGATAATCTGGCCTAAACAAAATTCTTGACAAACTCTGTCAGATTCACGGCACCCTAGACAAACCTGCAAATCATACCCACAGAGAATGTTGGGTCTTCAAGCAGGCCAGTAAGCTAAACGTCGAACACAAAGGGGAAGAGACACCAAGCGAAGATGAGGATGAACCTCGCCAGCAAAGCGCCGGAGGACAGAAAAAGTTCCCACCGAAGGTTAAAACAGTAAACGTGATCCATGTGACAAAGAGGAGAAGCAATCACGCACTCCAATGCACACGCGCCATAGAGCCCGTCACCCCTAGGTCCAACCCCTGGTTGGCCTGCCCGATCACTTTTGATCGTAGGGATCACGACACGCATATCCGGCGCGAACGATTGACTGCCTTGGTGTTAGACCCAATAATAAATGGGTACCATTTCACAAGGGTCCTCATGGACGGCGGCAGTGATCTAAATCTGATATATCAGGACACAGTCCGCAAAATGGGGATAGGCCCTACACAAATAAGCCAAAGTAATACTACCTTCAAGGGAGTAATACCAGGCCAAGAGGCCCACTACACAGGCTCTCTACTACTAGAGGTGGTATTCGGTTCTCCCGATAACTTCCGAAGTGAAACGTTAACTTTTCACATCGCTCCATTCCGAAGTGATTTTCAAGCACTACTCGGAAGGGCGGCTTTTGCTCGTTTTAACGCAATACCACATTATGCTTTTCTCAAGCTCAGGATGCCTGGTCCACGAGGCATCATTACAGTTAGCGGAAACACCAACCGTTCTTTACGTACGAAATAGGACGCGGCGGCTCTAACAGCCGCACACTAGACAACCTCACCAACCAGAAAAAATGGCAGGTCGTCAAGACCACGGACACGGTTAGATGAGTCCAGCGTTCCATCATACATGCATGAGATTGGTTTTCAAACCCTCATAAAACGATACCAGGGGCTTCCCGTGTGTAATCAAGGCCAGCCCGGCTCAACTAGGCCTCTCTGGAATTTTGATAATTCATTCTTCCTTTTGGCACGACAACTTTCACCTAAATTCTTTCCTTTTGCAGGTGACAATCATGCTACACCTGTCCAGGACACGGCACAATGGAGACACAGGCGCAGACATGCAGTAGGGACCCGCCCAAAGGTTTCTTTTTAGATTAAGACCCTGCGTAAACCTATTTTACTGTCGCTTGTTGCTCACATCCTCCGGATATTCCACACAACTGAGAAAGATGCCGGCGTTATTGGCATGTGTCCACGCCAGGGTTTTGCACGTACCTGGACACATGGGGTTTCTTACAAAGGGCATTGTTTAGACCGGTATATGTTATAAAGACCAAACACCTTAGTGAGTGTTCAGCGTCGCGAGTTTGGCCCTATATGCATCAGCTCCGAATCATGTCTTTGGTCAAATGTTGGGTTTACCCGGCTCCCACGTTTTGGTACCTTTCGTTCCATTTTATCGGCTAAGGTAGCACTGGGAGAACTACTGCGATTGTGCCCTGGTTCATCCGGATGAGCACCTCAGTAGAGAAAGCCGAAAATTGACTGTCATGATATAGCGAGAGACTGGTCAACCACTCGATGACTAATCGGAATCTTCGGGATTCCTCCGCATTAACGAAGGGCCGTTTCCCGATCATGTACGTATGCGCCCCATATTCGGACGAGTGCAGAAATACTAGGGGCTATATAGTAGCCCCACTGTCAAACTCCTATGGCTAAGTGAAAGTGTAAAGCAATATAGTCTGATTGCCTCGTTCGCTACGCTATCACCTCCTTAACGGACCAAGACATTGGATCAAGTGTGGATATGCATCTTTTGCAAACACCCCCGCATTATATGCGTGGGGGCGGAAGGCGACGACTGCAAACTTTCAGGTTATATACATATATACATAAACGGCCGCACGTGAGGCATCATAGTACTTTTGGGCAAAAGTATAAATACAACTTTGATTAATTCAGAAAACATTGTTTGTACTATGGGACTACATGTCACTGGAAAATAATATTCTTCGAGCACTGAGCCTCTAGCGAACGTGCGCCTTCAAGGACTTCTTCAAAGTAGTGCTCGGCAGCCACTCGGCCTATGGTCAAACCCTGTGCCGCAACAGTGGTGGCCTCCATCTCCGCCCAGTATGTTTTGACACGGGCAAGGGCCATCCGTGCACCTTCTATGCACGCCGATCTCTTTATAGCATCGATGCATGGCACAACATCAAGGAATTGTTGCACTAAGCTAAAGTAGCTATTCGGCCTTGGCCCTCCCGGCCACAGGTGATCCACAACGGACCTCATGGCAAGTCCGGACAACCTATGGAGCTCGACCCAACCGGTCAATCGCTCATTCAGCAGCAGCGGACGGACTGGAGCGTGAAACTGTGACTAGAACAACTTTTCCACTTCAGGACCTTTCTGATCCTTGAAGTACTCGGCTGCATTAGTAGCAGTTGCAGCCAAATCCATGTACGTGTCTGCAGAACTCCATAGCCGGTCCAGAGGAGCATACTTCAGATCTCCGAACTTAGTCCGCAACAAGAAGGGCTTCCCAGACACGATATCTGCAGCTTGATTCAGCTCCTCCTTCGTCGCTCTAATTTTGGAGCGGGCTTCCTTGGCAGCCACCCGGGCCTTCTCCAGGTTTGTCGCCTTCGCCCGGTTTTCTTCTTCAAGAAGCCGGTAACGGTCAGCAACATCTTTTAACTCTACAGCCATCTTGGCTATTTTTCCTTGCTCTCGCAATGCGCGGCCTATTCGGCCCTTAACTCTTCGGCCGCCTGTATAGCGGACGCATTGCTACTCCTTGCTTACTCCTTGGATCGGGCAAGCTACGCCCGAAGGGTCTCCATGGTGGCAGCTCCATCTGCAGTCACAACATATTAAAGATATTGGCATCATGCTGCTCTTATTATGTGACGATCACCAGAAAAATCACTCACCCTGTGCCTCGTCAAGCCGCTTGTTGACAAGCACGATGTCGGCATCTGCCACATCCAGTTGCCGCTTTAGTTTGGCAAACCCATCAGTCCGGCTAGCAACCGGAGCTTCAACCACCTGCACATAAAGGCGGTCTGGTTATTACCTGGGACTATGATCCTCTGTTTGCCGCCGTTCTCGACGACAACCAGAGTCTCAGGGGCTACTATCTGCATGGGCATACCTAATGTATGTGGTACTGTTAAAGGCATACATTATTTCACGTACCTCGAAGCCTTTAGCAGACTCATAAAACTTCGTGCAAACCGCTTTCAGTGGATGAAATCCTTTCAATTACAGTGCCCATTAGCGTACGATGCACTTCTGAGACAGCAGCTTGCCCCAGAAGATCCTTCAGTGCATCCGACCGCACACTATACGGACCCTTGCTGTCGCTCTCCTTAGGAGCCAGATACTGGGGATTTCGGGCAGCCAAAGGGTTATCCTCTGGCCCTAGTGGATCCGGAGATACCCTTCACGACAACACCTCAAGATCGCCCGCTTCTTGAGCTGGGGAGTCCGGGGGAGGCGTTTCGCTCTCCATCATCTCCGGAAGAAGATCCCCCGAAGAGGAACTCTGTCGAGAAGGGCTGCGATCTGGACTACAATTTATAAGCATCGGTTATTGTCTTCGGAAGTAAGGTAGGATATCTTCACTACTAAGTACTTTTTGATTACTTACAGCTCGGTAGAGGGCTGATCCCCACGCGGACATTGTGCGGCAAGAATACCCTCCGAGGCAGGACCGTCTGGCGGATATTTCTTCTCCCGTTTGGAAACCTTAGTTTCCGGATCTTCAGAGGTAGTCCTCTTCCTTCCCCGGGGAGAGAGAATGTCAGATTCTTCCCGTGTGTTATCCTCCCTCACGGAGGCGCTCATTCGCTCGGATGGAATAGGTAGCAAAGGAGGCCCGCTTTCGCTCCCTTTATTCCCCCTTCATCTTCCTTTGAGGGCACTAGACAAGGTGCTGGCTCGAGCATCTTTTCCAGCACCAGATTGTCCAAGCCCTCAGGAAGGGGGGCCGAACACCGGATCATCTTCGCCTTTGTTATCTAGTCCTGGTCAAAGAGTGATTCTTCAGAATGATGTCATGATAAATAAAAGGATAGTGTGTTCGGCCATGGGATTAGTTACTTGGGCAGCGGGGCGGTTGCAGCTTAGGCCCACGTCCTCGGTGGTGTCCGGACACTCTATTTAGGGTCCGAAGAACGATTTGTACATCTCCTCGTGCGTCATGCCGAGGAAATGCTTTATAGTTTGCGGTCCTTCCGGGTTGAATTCCCACATGCCGAGGGGTCGGTGTTTGCATGGCTGGACTCGACGAACCAGCATAACTTGCATTACCATAACCAGACTGAAATCTCCCTCAAAGAGATCTCGGATACGGTTCTGCAGTATTGGCACATCCTTGGCTGCACCCCAGCTCAGCCCCCAGCTGATCCATGACATCAGTTGTGCTGGGGGGCCCGAGCGAAAGGTGGGGGCAGCTACCCATTTGGCACTTCGGGGAGCTGTGACGTAAAACCACTCCCGTTGCCACAATCCGGACACCTCTGGGAAGGAACCCTTTGGCCATGGAGCGTCAGCAATTTTGCTTATTAAAGCACCTCTGCACGCTGCGTACTGCCCCTCGACCGTCTTCGGCTTCACATCGAAGGTCTTGAGCCACAGGCCGAAGTGAGGGGTAATGCGGAGGAAGGCCTCACATACGACAATAAATGACGAGATGTGAAGAAGGGAATCCGGGGCCTGATCGTGAAAATCCAGCCCGTAATAGAACATAAGACCCCTAACAAAGGGATCCCGAGCGAGGCCTAGTCCTCGGAGGAAGTGGGAGACGAACACAACGCTCTCGTTGGGTTCGGGAGTAGGGACGACCTGCCCTCGGGCGGGCAGCCTATGCGAAATTTTGGCGGTCAGATATCTGGCCTCCCTCAACTTCTTGATGTCCTCCTCCGTGACCGAGGAAGGCATCCACCGGCCTTGAAGGCTGGATCCGGGCATGATTGAAGGTCCGAAGCACCTGACCTGAGCTTTGGGTGTTAGAACTCGAGGCGGGGGAAGGATTCGATTGAGCGCGGGAGGGAAGAAATAAAAAGCCTTGTCCCTTTATAAAGGGGTGAATATCAGGCGTCCTCCTCATGGCCATTTGAGACTTACCTAAGATCTAGGAGTCATACCAACAGGCACGGTTGGGTTACCCACGTTTGTATTGATGAGAATCCCATGATAAGGGGAACACGATCTCTGCTTTGACATGACGTGTCAAGAAACCGCCTCGCGTTATGTGCGGGGCTGGTTAAAGAAAAACGGTTCAAATAATTACTGGGCCGTGGCGTGATGTCATGCTGCCAAAACGTGTCAGCAGATTAGATTTGTGGAAATATTATTCTCTCTACGGTGGTATGTGGAACTTATTTTGCGGGGTCGGACACTATCCTTGTATTCAAACTCTTCCATGGCGTATTCGGAGGAGGAACCCACCTTGCAATGCCGAAGACAACACTGCGCGCCGGACTCATCGTCATTGAAGCCTGGTTCAGGGCCTACTGAGGGAGTCCTGGATTAGGGGGTCTCCGGACAGCCGGACTATATCCTTTGGCCGGACTGTTGGACTATGAAGATATAAGATTGAAGACTTCGTCCCGTGTTTGGATGGGACTCTACTTGGCATGGAAGGCAAGCTAGGCAATACAGATATGTATATCTCCTCCTTTGTAACCGACCTTATGTAACCCTAGCCCCCTCCGGTGTCTATATAAATCGGAGGGTTTTAGTCCGTAGGACAACATACAATCATACCATAGGCTAGCTTCTAGGGTTTAGCCCCTCTGATCTCGTGGTAGATCAACTCTTGTAATACTCATATCATCAAGAACAATCAAGCAGGACGTAGGGTTTTACCTCCATCAAGAGGGCCCGAACCTGGGTAAACATCGTGTCCCCTGCCTCCTGTTACCATCCGCCTTGGACGCACAGTTTGGAACCCCCTACCAGAGATCCACCGGTTTTGACACCGACAAGACTAAATTTCAAAATTGGGTCAGTCGATTTTTCAAAGCTCGCCGGAGTTCGCTGATGCGAAGGAAGGGGTTCGGGTGGGGACGGTGGTTGTGGGGGCGGTGGTGCAGCCTCGCCGAACAAA